>NC_141873.1:122307198-122460371 GCF_056163025.1 Triticum urartu
GAGGAGACACACAATGCTGAATCGCTCCTGTGATGCTGCAATGATGTAGCTCCCCGTTGACAATGGTCATTGACTTGGATCACCGAATTATCTACCGGGCCAAGGTTTCATGTACGCCGGGTACGGGACTGTCCAATCTGGTATAACATGCAGAGCCGCCACCAACTGGGCCTCCGGGTCAGGAATAGCCAACTCCTCCTCTGTGGGTATCTTGACTGACGGATTATGAAGTACATCTAGGAAGACATTAGGTGGCACCGGTTTACGCTGAGAGCCTAGACGACCTAAAGCGTCCGCCGCTTCATTCTTTCGCCGGTCTATACGGTCAACTTGATAACCCTTGAAATGACCAGCCACTATGTCCACCTCTCATCGATATGCAGCCATGTGTGGATCCTTAGAATCCCAAGTTCCAGATACCTGCTGAGCCACCAGGTCCGAGTCACCGAAGCACTTAACCCGGCTTAAATTCATCTCCTTAGCCATCCGAAGACCATGGAGTAAGGCCTCATATTCAGCTGCATTGTTAGTGCAAGGGAACATTAAGCGGAGAACACAACAAAATTTTTCACCTCATGGGGAAGTTAATATGACTCCAGCCCATGAGCCCTCCAATTGTCTAGACCCATCAAAATGAATGGTCCAATATGTGTTATCTGGCTTTTCCTCCGGTGCCTGCAACTTTGTCCAATCATTGATGAAGTCCACAAGTGCTTGGGATTTGATTGGTGTGTGAGGCGTATATTTTATCCCGTGAGGTCTGAGCTCAATAGCCCACTTGGCAATCCGGCCAGTTGCTTCTCTGTTTTGAATGATATCCCCCAGGGGGGCTGAACTAACCACTGTGATAGGATGACCCTGAAAATAATGCTTGAGCTTCCGGCTTGCCATAAAAACCCCATACACCAGCTTCTACCAATGTGGGTACCTCTGCTTCGATTCGATAAGCACCTCACTGGTGTAATAAACCGGTTGTTGAACCGGATACTCCTTTCCGACCTCCTTGCGCTCCACAACAGTAGCCACACTAACAGCCCGGGCATTAGTAGCCACATATGGCAATAAGGGTTCTTTATCGACCGGAGCCGCAAGGACAGGCGGTTTAGCTAACTGTCTCTTCAAGTCCTCAAACGTTTTATCAGTCGCGTCACTCCAGACAAAGTCATCCGTTTTTTTAACATATGATATAAAGGGATAGCCTTCTCCCCAAGGCGACTGATAAACCGGCTCAAAGTTGCAATCCGGCCCGCCAAACGCTGAACGCCATTGACGCATGCCGGTTTAGCCAGAGATGTGATAGCTGTGATCTTCTCTGGATTAGCCTCAATGCCCCTATTAGACACCAGAAAACCCAAGATCTTGCTTGCCGGAATACCAAAGACACATTTGGCCGGATTAAGCATCATCTTATAAACCTGGAGGTCATCAAAAGTCTCCTTCAAGTGATCTATCAATGTTTCCTCCTTCCTAGATTTCACCACAATATCATCAACATAAGCATGAACATTGCGCCCAATATGTTTATCAAGACAATTCTGAACACAGCGCTGATAAGTCGCCTGGGCACTCTTGAGCCCAAAAGACATAGATACATAGCAGAAGGCTCCAAAGGGAGTTATGAAAGCTGTCTTCTCTTGGTCCTTAACTGCCATTTTGATCTGATGATAACCAGAATAAGCATCGAGAAAGCACAAACAGTCACAACCCACCGTAGCATCAATAATCTGATCAATACGAGGGAGGGCAAAAGGATCAGCTGGACAAGCCTTGTTCAAGTCCGTGTAGTCCACACACATACGCCAAGTGTCGTTTTTCTTAAGAACCAGCACCGGATTAGCTAGCCACTCAGGGTGAAAGACCTCCACGATAAACCCAGCTGCCAACAGCCGAGCTACCTCCTCCCCAATAGCCATACGCCTTTCTTCGTTGAAGCGGCGGAGAAACTGCCTGACCGGTTTAAACTTAGGATCTATATTAAGTGTGTGCTCAGCGAGTTCCCTCGGTACACCTGGCATGTCAGAAGGCTTCCATGCAAAGATGTCCTGGTTCTCATGGATGAACTCGATGAGCGCGCTTTCCTATTTGGGATCCAGGTTAGCGCTAATGCTGAACTGCTTGGATGAATTACCAAGAACAAAGTCAACCATCTTAGTGTCTGTAGCCGATTTAAATTTGAACGCCGGATCATGCTCTGTAGTTGGCTTTTTTAGAGAAGTCATGTCCGTTGGATCAACATTGTCCTTATAAAACTTCAGCTCCTCTATGGCACAAACTGACTCAGCATAAGTCGCATCACCTTCTTCACATTCTAAAGCAATCTTCATGCTCCCATGTACTGTGATGGTCCCCTTATGACCCGGCATCTTAAGTTGCAGATAAACATAACACGGCCTTGCCATGAACTTAGCATAAGCCGGCCGTCCGAACAGGGCATGATATGGACTCTTGATTTTCACCACTTCAAAAGTCAACATTTCTGATCTTGAATCATGATCATCTCCAAAAGCCACCTCCAGAGCTATCTTGCCAACTGGATACGTTGATTTACCAGGCACCACACCATGAAAGACGGTGTTCGACGGTTTAAGATTCTTATCTGTCAACCCCATACGGAGGAAGGTATCATAGTAAAGGATATTGATACTGCTTCCCCCATCCATAAGCACCTTGGTGAACTTATACCCCCCAAGTTGAGGTGCCACCACTAAGGCCAGATGACCCGGATTATCAACCCGGGGTGGGTGATCCTCTCAACTCCATAAAATGGGTTGTTCAGACCAGCGCAGATACTGAGGTACCGCTGGTTCAACGGAGTTCATGGCCCTTTTATGAAGATTTTGATCGCGCTTACACAAGCTAGTGGTGAAGACATGATACTGCCCACTATTCAACTGCTTCGGATTGCTCTGATAACCCGATTGTTGCTCCTGCTGATTCCCCTGATGGTTATAACCTCCCTGATTACCCTGATTGCCTTGATTGCCATGTCCGGTTTGATTGTCTTGGAACCCTGAACCGGAGCCGTTACCTCCATAACCCGACCCATGAAAACCACCTCCTGAACCGCCAGGCGGGCCATTGTCATATTGAAATAGATTGGAATTTTTGAACTCTCGCATAATGAAGCAATCCTTCCAAAGATGTGAAGCTGGCCTTTCCTTCGATCTGTGTTTTGGGCAAGGCTGATTTAACAGGCGCTCCAGATTGGGATCGGACCCTCCACCCCGCTGGGGCGGTTTACCCTTATGACGCTGACCGTTATCCTGGGCATTGGTTTAGCCACAAAGTCCAAGCTATTGTCTGCCTTGCGCTTACCATTGTTCCCATGACCTGCCGGGTTATGCTGCTGCCCCTTGGTACTGCCGTTCTTTTTCCCCTTCCCCAGTTTGTCATCCTCAGACTCAGGGTCTTTGGTACTATCTGAATCGGCATATTTAACCAAAGCGGCCATAAGCGTTGACATGTCATTGCAGCGACGTTTGAGCCTTCCCAACTTCAGCTTCAATGGTATAAACCGGCAATTGCCTTCCAACGTTAAAACTGATGTATCCGCGTTGATGCAGTCTAATGAATGTAGAATAGCTGGGACTCACTTCACCCAATGGGTTGTAGACTCCCCATCCTCTTGAACACAAGCGGCTAGGCCCACAATCGACATATGCTGCTTACACGTATCATTAAAATTCTGGATAAACCGGCTTTTTAACTCGGCCCATGACCCAATGGAGTTAGCTGGTAAACTCTTTAACCAAGTACGAGCTGTTCCTTCCAACATCATGGTGAAGTACTTAGCACACACCGCTTCATCCACATCCAGCATCTCCATCGCCATCTCATAACTCTCAACCCATGATTCAGGGGGTAAATCGGCAGTGTAATTGGGCACCTTACGAGGGCCTTTAAAATCCTTGGGTAGTCGCACATTACGCAAGGCCGGGGTGAGACACGGCACCCCTAAAGAACTGAAGACCACACCTGGCTCCATTATAGTGGTTGGATGGACCGGAGTAAGCTGACGAGCCACATGATGTGCTGCTAACTCGGCTTCTCGACGTGCACGACCATGATCCACCACATCCTGTGCATTAGTACCAGCACCCGCCGGGTTATGCCCTCATGGCGAGTTACAGCGTCGCGCACTGCTCGACACAGCCGGTTCATCGATATACCTGTTGTAGCTCCGACTTGGACGGGGGGTGGAATGAATCCTCTCGCGGCTATGCGAATAAGCCTGCTGCTGGGTTAAAGCCGTTTGAAGGAGCTCTCTAGCCCGTTGTGTCTCAATTGCCACCGGTGACTCGTCGTCGATTGGGAGGGTTGCCAATCGTGAAGCGGCGGCCACTATATTATCCAATGGGTTGGAGTAATGACCCGAAGGTGTTGGAATGTGTTGCGACAAGATGTTGTTCTGACGAGGCGGGTCCATCGTGCGCGGCTGAACCGGCACCCCTGTTACTGGTGCCTTCATCCGGTTTATCACTGCTTGGATACTGGTTCCTGCACCTGGAGTGTTGAAGAGATTAGTTGGCTCATAAACCGGCGGAAGATGAGAGTGGTATCCTCTCCTCATGACATCATCTGAGGCACCCTGATCCAATCTAAGCTGGTAGGCCTAAGCCTCTAACTCGGCCCGCTCCGTAGCCATCCTGGCGTTCTCTGTTGCCAGGTCCGCTTTAGCCTGAGTTATCTGATCCTTCACCTTTGCCACCTCTGCATTATGCTGATCCTGATCAGCTGGGTTACCACAGCTGCCAGCAATGTCGCCAACACATCGAATAAATCAGACAAAACTTGAGCCGACGGGGGTGCAGATCCTCCTGCCCCAGCCGGTGTTGCTGCTACTGATCCGGAGATTATTGCTGTGTAACACCCTCGATGCGACTATATCTCCCACGTGTCGAGGCACGACTTAGAGGCATAATCGCATTGAAGGCATATGTCGCAAATTAGGCAATCTTCACAACATCCCATGTAATATAGGTAATAAAAGGGGAGATAACATAGTTGGCTTACACTTGCCACGTCAATCAAGTACATAAATAACATTACATCATCCAAACACTCATGGCCCGACTACGGCGCCAAAATAAAAGATAACCCAACATGCGACACGGTCCCGATCACCCCCAACTGGGCACCACTACTGATCATCAGGAAAAGAGACATAGTATCGTTGAGAGTCTTCGTCGAACTCCCACTTGAGCTCGAGCGCGTCACCTGGAGCGGAATCATCAGGCCCTGCATCTGGTGTAATAGTAATCTGTGAGCCACGGGCACTCAGCAATCTCGCACCCTCGCGATCAAGACTATTTAAGCTTATAGGTAAGGCAAGGTAAATATGTGGAGCTGCAGCAAGCGACTAGCAAATATGGTGGCTATCCTGTTCGCAAAACAGAGCGAGAAGAGGAAGCAAAGCGCGAGCGAGAAACTAGAGAGCAACCTGCGCAAGCATCACTCCAACACCGTGTCCACTTCCCAGACTCCGCCGAGAAGAGGCCATCACGGTAACACACTCAGTTGATTCATTTTAATTAAGTTAAGGTTCAAGTTATCTCCAACAGGACATTAACAAATTCCCATCTGCCCATAACCGCGGGCACGGCTTTCGAAAGTTCAAAACCTTGCAGGGGAGTCCCAACTTAGCGCATGACAAGCTCTCACGGTCAACGAAGGAATAGACCTCCTCCCGAGACGTTCCGATCCGACTCGGTATCTCGGTTCTTCAAGACACTTCGACTGGTTAAAACAAGACCAGCAACACCGCCCGAATGTGCCGACAAATCCCGATAGGAGCTGCACATATCTCGTTCTCAAGGCACACTCAGATGAGCCAGACGTCGGGTAGGCCAGCCCAGAGTTGCCCCTGGTAGCCCCGGACATCGCTCGGTTGGACCAACACTCAGAGGAGCACTGGCCCGGGGGGGCTAAAATAAGATGACCCTCGGGCTCCGGAAACCCAAGGGAAAAAGAGGCTAGGTGGCAAATGGTAAAACCAAGGTTGGGCATTGCTGGAAAATCTTTAATCAAGGCGAACTATCAAGGGGTTCCCATTATAACCCAACCGCGTAAGGAACGCAAAATCCGGGAACATAACACCGATATGACGGAAACTAGGGCGGCAAGAGTGGAACAAAACACTAGGCGAGAGGCCGAGCCTTCCACCCTTTACCAAGTATATAGATGAATTAAGATAACATGGCAATATAATGATATCCCAACAAGTAAATAAATGTTCCAACAAGGAACGGCCTCCAATCTTCACCTGCAACTAGCAATGCTATAAGAGGGGCTGAGCAAAGCCGTAACATAGCCAATCAACATTTTTCTAGGACATGGTGGGTTAGAGGTTTGACATGGCAATTTGGGAGGCTTGAAAGCAAGTGGTGGGCATCGTAGCATTGGCATGGCAAAAGAGCGAGCAATCTAGCATAGCAAAGATAGTAGTGATTTCGAGGGTATGATCATCTTGCTTGCAAAGTTGTCAGAGTTGACTGGATCCTCGAAAGCAAACTCAACGGGATCCTCGTTAGCGAACTCGTCTCCCGGCTCTACCCAAACAAGACAAACAAGCAAACGGAACACAATCAACCACGTGCAAGGATCAAATAATATGATGCAAACATGGTATGCTATGCGGGATGCGATATGGGATGCCTATGCAAGATGTGACAGGGAATGCATGAACCTGGACTCAACTTGGAAATCCAAGTATTCCACTGGAAAGATGAGATGAAATCGCTTGAAAACGATATAAAGAACGTCGGAATCGGAGTTACGGTTTGGAAATGGCAAGCAATTCAAATATGACCATGTTCTGCGATTTACAGCAAGTAGCCACCTAAATGCAATGAGATGACCATGCTACAGCATCCAAACATGACAAAAAAATACATGGAAGGGATGCATTCATGATGCTTAACAAAAGTCTAGCACTGAGCTACGGCTAAATCATCCATTAACAGGTTCAAACAAGCATGGAAAAATGCATATGGTAAACAGATTTCAGACTTAGTGAAATTAACACTTGTCTGGAATTTCAGATCAGGTAGCACTCTTCGGAGCAACAAAACTACATGCTACAGGACCTGAACATGGCAAAGTAAAGCATGACATGGAGCTACTCAAAGAGATTAACAAAAGTCCCTTAGTGACCTTGAGCCAAAAGGGATCACAAAATACAATTGCAAGCATGTGAACATGGCAAAAACATAATCAGATCACAGACTTGGTGAAAACTGGAGCATGCTGAAAACAGATATCAAGTAGGCATGTTTACGAGCTCGGTGCACTCACTACAGAGCAAGTCATGACAATATAAGCATACACCCATCAAGAATACACAAAATTCAAGCTAGACATGGCAAGAACAATAGCATAGCATGCACGGATCAACTACAACATCATCGGCAAAATCGCTAACAAGTAGACAATCTGCCCAGATTCACGAAGTAGCAAAAGTAGAGCTCGATTGACTCAAACTAGGGTGCTCCATAATTGCAAACAAAGACATGGATGGATAGAGCACTACAAGATTAACAAAACATCCTTACTGATCATCCTTAAAAGAGGCACGGATCACTAGGAAACAACATGAACATATGGCCATATGAGATAAACAGCTCAAGGACTTGGTGGAAATGCTAAGTCCGTGAAATCAGCATTACCAAGTGCCTCACTTTGCAAGCTTATGCTAGTCACCACACACATCAAAAAAATACATGGGTTGCACCTCTGGAGAGATGGCAAACCCCTTAACAAAACATATATAGAGCTCATGGGCATATCATGCACACAATAATCATGGCAAAAATGACAAATATCTAAATGGAGCAGCAGATCTGACAATAATCTCAAGTAGCACTCTTCTAACAGCATTTTGGGCATCAAGATGAACTCAAACGAAAATTATGCAATGGAATGAAATGGTGTGCTCTCTGAGGCGAACAATTTGATATGCTATATGCCCAAAACGGAGCTACGGATGCAAAGTTACGATGCGATGAACAGGGCAACATGAGTTAGGGTTTTGGGCAAAAAAATCAACCGGATCTAGATCTGGCACTGTAGCGGGTACTGTAGCAGCTCGCCGAAGCTGCCGGAAATGGACGTCACGGTGGCCGGACTTGGCGGGAGCTCGCCGGAGAAGGAGCCCGGGGCCGCGGGGAGGCTCGCCGAAGCCGAGGCGGCGGGCGGCGGACGACGAGGTCGGGCGGCGAGGCGGGCTCGTCGGGGAACGAGGGGACGCGGGCGGCGGCCGGCGATAGCCGTGGTGGCCGGAGCGTCGGGCGGCGAGGGAGCTCCGGCCACCGGAGTTGGCGAAGGAGGCGGCGATGTGGCGGCGGGGAGCGCCCTGGCGCGGAGCGGCGGCGGATGGGCCTCGGGGGCCCGGGGTGGGCTTCCCGGGCCGGCTTCGGAGGGAGTGGCGGCTGAGGCGCGGGGCCAATGGTGGCGTGCCACGTGGCGGCGGACATGGCGGGCTGACACGTCCGTCGGTGGGACTTGTGTCCGGCGCGCGCGAGGAGGCGGATCTAGGGTTTCGGGGGGAAGAAGAAGAAATCGGAGGGGGTCTTTATATAGGCATAGAGGGAGCTACGAGTGTCCAAATGAGGTGCGGTTTTCGGCCACGCGATCGTGATCGAATGCTCTAGATGATGGAGCAGGTTTAGGTGGGTTTTGGGCCAAATTGGAAGGGTGTTGGGCTGCAACACACACGAGGCCTTTTCGGTCCCTCGGTTAACCGTTGGAGTATCAAACGAAGTCCAAATGATACGAAACTTGACAGGAGGTCTACCGGTAGTAAACCAAGGCGGCTTTGCAATTCTCGGTCCAATCCGGAAATGTTTAATCCCCACACACGAAAGAAAACTAGAAATGACCACCGGAGGAGAACGAAGCGCCGGAATGCAAAACGGACAACGGGGAAAATGCTCGAATGCATGAGATGAACACGTATGCAAAGGCAATGCACATGATGACATGATATGCGATGCATGACAAAGATAACAACACATGGATACAAAAACCCGAACCCGAGAAAATAAAATAACTTAACGCCGGAAATGGCAAGAGTTGGATTACATATTGGGGAAGTCATATTCGGGGTGTTACATGCTGCTGCGGTAGATGAATGCTGCGCCGACTGAGTTCCGGCCATGAAGATCGCAACCCGGCTTGGCGGATCAAGGGGGCCCAGAATACTGTCGCCATTGGAACCACCACTAATCCGGCCATCGTGTAGCTGATACAGCGACTCAGTCTCTCCAGTTGAAGACTCGTTGTCAGAGTAGACAACGGTTTCTCCACCAGACGCCGATTTATCCTCATATTCCGCCCCATGGATAACTCCCACGAAGGCGTGCTTTATAGCGGGCTGAACCGGGGCAGACCTCGCACGCTGAGCCGTCTTGATGATGTCGGTGCAGATGTCCGGCTCAGGGCCTGGTTCGTCGATCTTGCCGATGAAGATGTGAATTTCGCCAAAGGGGACCCGATTCCCGTACTCAATTGAACCGGCCTCGGGACCCCATCCTACGTCGTCGTAGAGCTTGCCGCGATGACTCTTAGTCATCCGGCCCACAGTGTATCCCTTGAGTCCTTCGAAGCTGCCCTTCAAGAACTTGAAACCATCGTGCGATAGCCCCACGGTGGGTGCCAACTGTCATGGTTTTATCACGGAGGATGTCCTCGTGAAAGGACTTAGTCATGGAGCCATCACTACTGGTTAGCTTAAAGGGGTTAAAGCGGACAAGGGACACAAGAGTTTATACTGGTTCGGCCCCTTTTGATGAAGGTAAAAGCCTAATCCAGTTGTGATGGAATTGCTAGGGTTTCGATGACCAGGGAGCGAATCCGCTTTGCCTGGCTCTCGAGTTGTTGTGTGTTGTCCCTAAACCGCCGCCGGGTCGTCCCTTTATATACATAGGTTGACACCCGTCGGTTCACAGAATCCCGAGGCCGGATCATAACGTGTCCGGCTCAGTCTCTATTCCCTCTAACTTATCATACAAATTACATATTTATGCCGGTTTATGTCTACAGGCCTTAACCTGCCTTAGGGCCTTGGGCCTTCATGAAGCGCCATCATTCTTTGTCTTCCTGGGCTTCAAATAGTAATCATCATATAGTTAACCCGGTCACTCATGGCCGGTTTATGTCCAGTAGTAATATCCCCAACAATGTTCGAGTGACGTCCCAATTGTGAAAACAATGCTTATTTGGATTATAAAGGCTGTATTTTATACTTTTGCGTGAAAGTAGTATGATGCCTACTGTGCGGCCGTTTATGTATGTAGATAACCTGAAAGTTTGCAGTCGTTGACTTCAGCCTCCAGGCACATAATGCGGGGGTGTTCGGAAAAGCACGTATTCACACTTGATCCAATGTCTTGGTCCATTAAGGAGGTGATAGCGCGGTGAACAAGGCAATCGGACTATATAGCTTTAACACTTTCAGTTAGCCATAGGAGTTTGACGGTGGGGCTACTATATAGCCCTTGGTATTTCCGCGCTCATCCGAATACGGTGCGTGTACATACATGACCAGGAAACTGGTCCTTCGTTAATGTGGAGGAATCGCGAAGATTCCGATGAGTCATCGAGTGGTTGACTAGTCTCGCGCGTTATCATGACAGTTAGTTTTCGGCTTTCTCTGCTGAGGTGCTCATCCAGATGAACCAGGGCACAATCGCAGCAGTTCTCCCGGTGCCACCACAACCGATAGAACGGAACGTAAGGTAGCAAAACACGGGAGCCGGGCAAACCCAACTATTGACCAAAGACATGATTCGGAGGTGATGCATATAAGGCCAAACTCGCGACGCCGAACACTCCCTAAGGTATTCGGACTTTACAACATATGCTGGGCTGAGTAACGCCCTCGATAATAAACCCTGAATTTCCAGGTACGTGCATTGGTCTGACGTGACGAAATGTCAATAACGCCATCATCCCTCTCGGTTGTATTGAGTATCCGGAAGTTGTGAAGCAACAAGAGACAGTAAAAAAGGTTTACGTAGGGTCTTAATCTAAAAAGAAACATTTGAGCGGGGCCCTGTTGCATGTCTGCACCTGTGTCTCCGTTGTGCCGTATCCTGGAAGGGTGTAGCATGATTATCATCTGTAAAAGAGGAAAAAACCTATGTAAAAGTCGTCGTGCGAAAAATTGGTTATTCTTAATGAACCATTAAAATGAAAGCTAAATAGGGTCAAGCCGAACTGTATTCCTTTTAACATGCGGGAAGCCCCTAGCACCACCTATGGGGGTATATCCATCTACCCAATCTCAGGTTTATCTGAGCTGTTACAGCTAGTGGTGCGGCGGACTCGTCGAATCGTGTCTGCGGTCTTGACGACCGATCATTTATTCTAGTTGGAGAGGTCGTTCAGTGTTCAGCTGCTAGAGCCGCCACACGTTCCTCTGCACGTAAGGAGCGCTCCGCGTTTCCGCTAACTATGATGATGCCACGTGGACCGGGCATCTTAAGCTTACTATAAGCATAATTTTGTACTGCATTAAAATGAGAAAAGGTCGTTCTTTCGAGTAGTGTGTGATAGCCGCTTCGGAATGGAGCGATGTCGAAGGTTAATTCCATGCTTCGGAAGTTGTCGGGTGAACCGAATACAACCTCTAGTACTATAGAGCATGTGCAGTGGGCCTCCGAGCCTGGTATTACTCCTTTAAAGGTAGTATTGCTTTGGCTGATTCTTGTCGGGTCTATCCCCATTTTGCGGACGGTGTCTTGATATATCAGATTAAGACTACTGCCGCCGTCCATAAGGACTCGGTGAGATGGTATCCGTCAATTATTGGGTCTAGCACCAAGGCAGCCGATCCTCCGCGCCGGATACTAGTCGGGTGATCCCTGTGATCAAAAGTGATCGGGCAGGCCGACCAAGGGTTGGACTTGGGGGTGACAAGCTCCCCGGTGTATACGTCTCGGAGTGCGCGTTTGCTCTTTGGTATGTGAGTTGCATAAATCATGTTCACTGTTTTGACCTCTGGTGGGAATTTTTCTGTCCCCCAGTGTTCGGCTGGCGAGACTCGTGCTCGTCTTCACTTGGTGTCTCCCTCCCCTTGTGTTTGGTGTTTAGCTTGTCGGCCAGCTTGAAGACCCAGCATTCTCTGTTGGTGTGATTAGCAGGTTTGTCGGAGGTGCCATGAATCTGACATAATCTGTCTAGAATCTTGTTTAGGCTGGACGGTCCATCTTTGCTGCCTTTAAATGGCTTTTTCCGTTGACTGGGTCGAGAGCCCATGAATCCGGCGTTTACCGCCGTGTTGTCTGGGTTGTCTTCATTGTTTCGATGCTTGCTTTTATTGCGCCGTGGTTTCCCATTGCCATCCCTGACCTCGGATGTGCCTGGGTCGCTGGTGCCGCTACGGGCCAGCCAACTATCTTCGCCCGCGCAAAAGCAGGTCATAAGGCTTGTTAGGGCTGCCATTATCCTCGGTTTTTCCTAGCCGAGGTGTCTGGCGAGCCATTCGTCCCAGACACTGTGTTTAAAAGCCGCTAAGGCTTCGGCATCCGGGCAGTCAACGATCTGATTCTTCTTAGTGAGAAATCTGTTCCAAAGCTTTCGCGCTAACTCTCCGGGCTGTTGAATTATATGACTTAAATTGTCTGCATCCGGAGGTCGGACATAGGTCCCTTGAAAATTAGCCCTAAAAGCGTCCTCAAGCTCTTCCCAACTTCCAATTGAGTTTTCGGGGAGGCTTTTCAACCAGTGCCTAGCTGGTCCTTTCAACTTGAGGGGCAAGTATTTAATGGCGTGGAGATCATGTCCATGAGCCATGTGGATGTGGAGGATAAAGTCCTCAATCCAGACCCCAGGGTCTATCATTCTGTCATATGCCTCTATGTTCACGAGTTTGAATCCTTCTGGAAATTCATGATCCAGCACCTCGTCGGTGAAGCATAGGGGGTGCGCGGCACCCCTGTATTTGGATGTGTCATGGAATTCTGACGGCTGTAGTGTTCGGTTTTGATTCCGAACTGTTATTCGGTGAGTATAGTCGTTTGGGCGGCGATGATTCTGTGCCGGAATGCGCTTCCTAGATCCGTAAATGGACCTGGTCATACCGGCTTTTTTGTGTAGGTCCTCACGTAAATCGTGTGCTGACTTGTGTGCGTCATCGTTAGCCACCCTATCGCGGCCACGGGGTGGTCGGTCCGGCTGATCAGCCGTTTTATTTTTCGGCTGAGTGGGCTCTAAAGCGTTGTCGTCGAACTCAGGCAATAGCTTGCGCTTTGGATAGCTTTTTGTGTGGAGACTGCCGCCGTACTTTTCTTTCGTGTCAAGCACTTTATTCCATCTACTGTTGAGCGTATTCTGCGCGGCCTTAAGCCTTTGCTTCTGCTTCTTCAGGCTCCGCGCGGTTTCAATAAGCCTTCTATGAAGGTTCTCTTGTTCCAAGTGCCTTTCCGGGATGATGTGTGCATCGTCGTCCGGACTGTTCTCGTCTCCGGAGACAGGTTGATGAGCTTTACCCTCGGGGTCGCCGTGAACGGACAGCGGCTCCGTACTAATATTTGCCGTCCGCTGGCTCATCCTGCTCCATCGCTGGGTCCATGTGGTCGTCTTTGGGGTAAACCGGGGTATTACTCTTTCTTGCACTGTTATCGCTGTTTTTGCCGAGGCGGGATTTGGAGCGGCGCCTACGTCGTCACTTCGGTTGCTTCTCGAGGGAACTATCCTTTGCTGCTTCCTCCCGTTCCTCGTCGTTATTTTCTTTGGGTGTATCCACCATGTATATATCGTGAGATGAAGTGGCGGTCCAGCGCCCTGTGGGCGGTGGTTCCTATTCGTCTCCTGCATCGTCTTCCATACCGTCGATGTCTTTGGAGCCAAAATCGAGCATGTCGGTTAAGTCGTCGACAGTGGCTATTAAGTGGGTGGTGGGTGGGGGATAAATTTCTTCGTCGTCCGCATCCCACTCGAGCCAGACATAGTTCGGCCAAGGGTCCCCTGACAAGGAGAGAGACCTTAATGAATTTAGCATGTCACCCAGGGGCGGGTGCTGAAAGGTATACGTGGGGAAAAACTCCATGATCGGTGCCCAATCAGATTCGATAGGCAAGGACGCAGGCGGTTCAGAGCCCGTGGCCGGGGATGAATCCAAGTGTCCAGCAACACGGGTCTCATAGGAGGTGAAGTTAGCATTCGGCTCTATCGCCGCTGAGTGTGCGGCCTCCGTGGCGGGGTCTATCCACCCATCCTCGGACGGCACGATCTGCTTTGGTTCGAAGTCCGGAGTAGCTACAGGTGTGATCTCCCGAACACCATCCGACGGTAGAGCTAAGTCCTGCTCATCGTGACTTTGCGGCGCACCTGACATGGGTTCGAATCCGTCGAAGATCAAGTCTCCGCGGATGTTGGCAGTATAGTTCAAGTTTCCAAACTTGACCTGAAGGCCAGGGGTGTAGCTCTCGATCTGTTCCAGATGGCCAAGCGAGTTGGCCCGCAGTACGAAGCCGCCGAATACGAAGATCTGTCTAGGGAGAAAAACCTCACCCTGGATCGCATCGTTGCCGATGATCAAAGGGGCCATCAAGCCTTTATCATGAAGGCACAGTGGAACTCTCAATGAAAGCACCAATGTCGGTGTCAAAACTGGCGGATCTCGGGTAGGGGGTCCCGAACTGTGCGTCTAAGGCAGATGGTAATAGGAGGCGGGGGACACAATGTTTACCCAGGTTCGGGCCCTCTCGATGGAGGTAATACCCTACTTCCTGCTTGATTGATCTTGATGATATGAGTATTACAAGAGTTGATCTACCACGAGATCGAAGAGGCTAAACTCTAGAAGCTAGCCTATGATTATGATTGTTCTTGTCCTACGGACTAAAACCCTCCGGTTTATATAGACACCGGAGGGGCTAGCGTTACACAGAGTCGGTTACAAGGGAGGAGATCTACATATCCGAATTGCCAAGCTTGCCTTCGATGCAAAGGAGAGTCCCACCCGGACACGGGACGAAGTCTTCAATCTTGTATCTTCATAGTCCAACAATCCAGCCAAAGTATATAGTCCGGCTGTCCGAGGACCCCCTAATCCAGGACTCCCTCACCGCCAGAGCGCACAAGAGGCTCGAGCCGAAGCCCAGAGCGCCCTTCAGGAAATCCAGGCGGCCCGGAAGATCACGGCGGGTAAGGCTTTCATTATGCAAAGCAAGTCTGTGAAGGAAGCGTTCCTTTTACTTACCCGAATTTGGAGCTCTCTAGGGGCGTTTACGGATTTGCCGCGCAGCGTATCAGACGTTGCCGAGTTCTATCGAGCCGAGGAAGGGAGTTCTACAGAGAAGATGCTTTGGTCTCAATATCTTGGACCCAAACATCTGGTGTCCTTCAGCGACCAGCTGAAACAGCTGGTCGAGCTGCACAAGGCGGCCGAGTTAGCCATGAAGGAGTTGATAGTCCGACTATGGCCTGCCGCGCCGATACCTAGCAGCTACTTCAGACTTGTGAAGCGGCTTGTTGATGCCTGCCCTGGCTTGAGGTTATAAAGCGGTCGGTCTGTATCGAAGGTGCACGGATGGCCTTTGCCCGCGTCAAAACACACTGGCGAAGATGGATGCCAAGAAGCTAATAACCGAGGGGCCGCCTGAGGGCAAGGAGCACCGCCGAACCGAGTTGTATTTTGATGGTGTCCTGGAGGGATCCCGCATTGTTGTGGATCACTGTGCGAAAGACACTATCTTTGAATGAATGTATTCGAGCTCCCTCTGCCTTGTATGATGAAACAAAGTGTTTATGCAATATAATGCTTGTTATGTTTTTAAATTTTTACTTCATGCCCGGCCGTGTTGTATGAAATCTGAGGGTTAACCAGTTGTCGACTTCTGCCCCCACGTAGGTAGTACGTGGGTGTTCGAGGGAATCTAAACAATCTAGATCCAATTAGATGGTCCTTGAAGGAGTTGTTTAGCGCAATGAACCAGACAACCAGACTATGCGGCTGTAACGCCCTCACTTAGCCATAGGAGTGCGACAATAAAAACATGGGCGCAACCCCTAGTATCTGAACTAGAGTGCTATAAGCGTCTGATCGGGAAGTGCCAATCCTTCGAGTAATGTGGAAGAAATCTCCAATGATTTGCGACCTCCGAACAGCCGACCGGTCTTGTCGCATCATGACAGTCAGTTTTCGGCTTTCTCTACTGAGGTGCTCCTTTGGACAAACCAAGGCACAATCGCAGTAGTTCTCCCTTTACTACCTTAGCCGATATAGCGAAACGTAAGGTAGCAAGCACAGGAGCCGGGCAACCCAACTATTGACCAAAGATATGATTCGAAGCCAATGCATATAATGCTAAATTTGGGGTGCCGAACTATACTTATAAAAAGTGTTCGGACTTTTGTTGCCGTAATGTGGGGTGCCATGAAGCCCCTGGCAAACATCAAGCGTACCAAAGTGTACGGGTGCTACCTGATAGGGTTATCCACAGGGGAGCTGAAAAAGAGAAAGAAAACAGAAAAGGTAAAAAGGTAAAAAGCTAGAGTCCTACAGCTCCAGCCGCAAACTATTCTCATTGTAATTTAATTAGTACGTCAAGGCACATTGATACAGGTAGTGCGATAAGCAACAGGCTATTTGACATGCCGAAACCAAGGGAGAGCTGCATGTGGGTCCTGAAAAACAGGTAGAGTTATTGTTAACGGAATCACCTAAAAAGTCCCCCATATGCCTGCGTTTCTCGTCGTCTTGGTGTGTTTATCCTTCAAGAGGACCGATGACCAGACCACCAGATGGTGCCTGTGGGATTGAGACCTGAAAAGGAAACAAGTAAAAGTGAAAGTATGTGTGTATCCGATGTCAGTTGAGTCGTACTATGGACCACAAGCTAGCTATGCCTCCGTCGATGCCCATGGGATTTTGAGTGCGTAATTATGTACGCGCGACACGAATGCCACCACTTGATCGGGACTGAGACGGAGGCCGGATTGCTAGTCGAGCTCCTGACGAGCCGAGCTCTCCTGCTACAGAGTAGTTCGGACCCTCTTAACGGTGTCCGTGAGCTCGACAGCCGAATTAAGGTTCTGCTTGAGAAGGCCGCTCTGTACTTCTGCTGCTAAGGCAGCTGTGTGCTCTTCTGTATGGAGGGAGCATTCCGTATTTCCATTGACCGTTATGACGCCACGTGGACCGGGCATCTTGAGCTTGAGATAAGCATGTGGTACTGCGTTGAATCGAGCAAACACAGTTTGTTCGAGCAGTACGTGATAGCCACTGCGGAAGGGGACGATATTGAAGATTAGCTCCTCGCTTTGGAAGTTGTTCGGAGATCCGAAGACAACCTCTAGTGTGACTGAGCCCGTACAGCGGGCCTCTATACCTAGTATGACTCCTTTGAAGGTAGTCCTAGTGGGCTTGATCCGAGATGGGTTAATGCCCATTTTTCGCGCTGTATCCTGATAGAGCAGATTGAGGCTGCTACCTCCGTCCATAAGGACGTGAGTCAGATGGAACCCATCAATTATTGGGTCTAGGACCAGTGCGGCTGAGCCACCATGATGGATACTGGTCGGATGATCCCGGTGATCAAAAGTGATCGGGCATGACGACCATGGATTAAATTTTGGGGCGACTGGCTCTATCGCATAGACGTCCTTGAGTGCACGCTTGCGCTCCCTCTTGGGGATGTGGGTAGCGTATATCATGTTCACCGTTTTGACCTGAGGGGGAAACTTCTTCTGTCCCCCTGTGTTCGGTTGCTGGGCCTCTTCGTCATCATCCTCGCTTTGCGATCCCTTTTCCCTGTTCTCGGTGTTTAATTTGCCGGCCTGTTTAAAAACCCAACAATCTCTATTTGTATGATTGGGTGGCTTGTCTGGGGTTCCATGAATCTGGCATGGACGATCAAGTATGCGGTCCAAGCTGGATGGGCCTGAATTGTTCTTTTGGAACGGCTTCTTCCACTGACCGGACTTAGAGCCCCTGAATCCGGCATTGACTATCGTGTCCTCGGTGTTATCACTATTGTTTCGACGCTTGTATCTGTTGCGTCGAGACTTGTCTTTGATAGTTTTAGCTTCAGGGGTGCCGACGTCGCTTGCATTGTTTTTGCTACGGGCCAACCAACTATCCTCGCCCGCACAAAAGCGGGTCATGAGTGTCGTGAGGGTTGCCATGGATTTTGGCTTTTCTTGGCCGAGGTGGCGAGCGAGCCATTCGTCGCGGATGCTGTGTTTGAAGGCTGCTAGGGCTTCGGCATCCGGACAATCGATGATTTGGTTCTTTTTAGTTAAGAACCTAGTCCAGAATTTCCTGGCGGACTCTCCGGGCTGTTGAACTATATGGCTTAAGTCATCAGCGTCCGGAGGTCGAACATATGTACCTTGGAAGTTATCGAGGAAGGCCTCTTCCAAGTCCTCCCAGCTGCCAATAGAATTTGCAGGTAGACTGTTGAGCCAGTGCCGAGCTGGCCCCTTGAGTTTTAAAGGGAGGTATTTGATGGCGTAGAGGTCATCGCCGCGGGCCATATGAATGTGGAGAATGAAGTCTTCGATCCACACCGCGGGGTTCGTGGTTCCATCATATGATTCTATATTCACGGGTTTGAACCCTTCTAGGAATTCATGATCCAGGACCTCATCAGTGAAGCAATGAGGGTGTGCGACGCCTCTATATCGAGCTGTATCATGACGTAGCTCTGATGGAGTCCGTCTGCGGCTTTCAGCCCGCGCATGACTAAGTTTGTCACGTCCGAATAGGTGGCCGTCATCGCGTGTCGAGGCACGTCCTCACGATCCGTAGATTGATCTAGTATGTCCTGCTTTATTGTTCAGGTTTTGCCGGAGGTCATATGTATGACCGTGGGCTAATTTACCCCTGCCTGTGGGATGAGGCGGGGCTAGCTAGTGTTCGGCGTGAGTTGCCATTTTGTCCCGACCACGTGGTGGTCGGTCAGCCGCATTGTACGATGGAGGTATGTATTCCGGCGCCTCCTCGTCAAACTGAGGTAGCAATTTGTGCTTTGGGTAGCTTTTGGTTGGGCGCTTGAGGCCGAATTCTTCGGCTACTAGGACATCGGTCCATTTATCATTGAGCAGATCTTGGTCAGCTTGAAGCTGCTGCTGCTTCTTTTTCAGGCTCCTTGCAGTGGCGATTAGCTGGCGCTTGAAGCGCTCCTGCTCAAGAGGTTCCTCAGGCACGATGAAGTCGTCGGTGCCGAGGCTCACCTCATCCTTGGAGAGTGGAAGATAACTTCCGTCCTCTGAGTCTTCGTGCGTGGCCTGCTTACCAGGGCTAACCTGCCCATCTTCCCGTTCATCTTGTTCATTAGTTGTTTCAACGGGGTCTTCGTTGTCTTCGGCACCTTCCGGAGTGTTATCTTCTCCTGTGCCAGTGTTGTTGTCTTTACTGCGGCGTGACTTAGAGCGGCGCTACTGACGCCAATGCTTGGATTGTATTTCGGAAGGTTTATCCTCAGCTGGATCTTCCTTGTCATTGCCGCTGTTCTCCTTTGGTGCATCCACCATGTATACATCATACGAGGAAGTGGCCGTCCATCGTCTCCTGTGCACAATGGAACTCTCAATGAAAGCACCAATGTCAGTGTCAAAACCGGTGGATCTCAGGTAGGGGGTCCCGAACTGTGCGTCTAAGGTCGATGGTAACAGGGGACAAGGGACACGATGTTCACCCAGGTTCGGGCCCTCTCTATGGAGGTAATACCCTACGTCCTGCTTGATTGATATTGATGAATATGATTATTACAAGAGTTGATCTACCTCGAGATCGTAATGGCTAAACCCTAGAGGTCTAACTGGTATGTCTATGGTAATGAGTCCTCCCTCTCCGGACTAAGTCCTCCGGTTTATATAAGCACCAGGAGGATCTAGGGTTACACAAGGTCGGTTACAAAAAAAGAATCTACATATCTGGTCGCCAAGCTTGCCTTCCACGCCAAGGAGAGTCCCATCCGGACACGGGTACAGTCTTCGGTCTTCGTATCTTCACAGCCCATCAGTCTGGCCCATGGCTAACAGGCCGGACGCCCGAGGACCCCTTAGTCCAAGACTCCCTCAGTGCTCTTGAAGGCAGCGACCGAACCTTTACCAACAAGGTTGAGGTGCTCTCCACAACTTAATTGGAGGCTCCCAACACCACCATGGAGCTTCACCACAATAGAATGTGGCTCTGAGGTGACCTCTTCCCTTTAGGGTGCCCAAACACCCAAGAGTAACAAGTTCCGCAAGGGATTAGTGGAGGAATCAAATTTCTCTTGGTGAAGTGTAGATCGAGGCCCTCTCCTTTAAACCCTGGAGAATCAACAAGTTTTGGTGGCTAGGTAGAGAGATCGGGCGGAAATGAGCTTTAGGGCAACCATGGAGTCAAAGGGATAAGAGTTGAGTTTTCTTGGGCAAGAACACCCCCTTTATATAGTGGGGGCTCAAATCCAACCATTAAGTGCTCAGTCCGCACTCAAGCGGCAGTTCCGGCCGTAGCATGTGAGCACAACAAGTGATGGACCAGTAGTGCCACCAGAGCGGTACTACCGTGCATCAGAGTGGTATGATAAACCACAAGTATAGGGGATCGCAACAGTTTTCGAGGGTAGAGTATTCAACCCAAATTTATTGATTCGACACAAGGGGGGCCAAAGAATATTCTCAAGTATTAGCAGCTGAGTTGTCAATTCAACCACACCTGGAAACTTAGTATCTGTAGCAAAGTGTTTAGTAGCAAAGTAATATGATAGTAATGGTAACGGTAGAAAAAGTAATATTTTTGGTGTTTTGTAGTGATTGTAACAATAGCAACGGAAAAGTAAATAAGCGAAGAACAATATATGGAAAGCTCGTAGGCAATGGATCGGTGATGGAGAATTATGCCGGATGTGGTTCATCATGTAACAGTCATAACCTAGGGTGACACAGAACTAGCTCCAATTCATCAATATAATGTAGGCATGTATTCCGAATATAGTCATACATGCTTATGGAAAAGAAGTTGCATGACATATTTTGTCCTACCCTCCCGTGGCAGATGGGTCCTAACGGAAACTAAGGGATATTAATGCCTCCTTTTAATAGATTACCAGACCAAAGCATTAACACATAGTGAATACATGAACTCCTCAAACTACGGTCATCACTGGGAGTGCTCCCGATTATTGTCACTTAGGGGTTGCCGGATTATAACACATAATAGGTGACTATAGACTTGCAAGATAGGATCAAGAACTCACATATATTCATGAAAACATAATAGGTTCAGATCTGAGATCATGGCACTTGGGCCCTAGTGACAAGCATTAAGCATAGCAAAGTCATAGCAACATCAATCTTAGAACATAGTGGATACTAGGGATCAAACCCTAACAAAACTAACTCGATTACATGATAAATCTCATCCAACCCATCACCGTCCAGCAAGCCTACGATGGAATTACTCACGCACGGCGGTGAGCATCATGACATTTGTGATGTAGGATCGTTGATGATGACGATGGCGACGGATTCCCCTCTCTGGAGCCCCGAACGGACTCCAGATCAGCCCTCCCGAGAGAGTTTAGGGCTTGGCGGCGACTCCGTATCATAAAACGCGATGAATCCTTCTCTCTTATTTTTTCTCCCCGAAAAAAATATATAGAGTTGGATTTGAGGTCGGAGGAGCTCCAGGGGGCCCACAAGGTAGGGGGCGCGCCCAGGGGGGCAGGCGCGCCCGCCACCCTCGTGGCTAGGGTGTGGGCTCCCTGGCGTTTATCTTTTGCCAGTATTTTTTATTATTTCCAAAAATAGTCTCCGTGAAGTTTCAGGTCATTCCGAGAACTTTTGTTTCTGCACATAAATAACACCATGGCAATTCTGCTGAAAACAGCGTCAGTCCGGGTTAGTTCCATTCAAATCATGCAAGTTAGAGTCCAAAATAAGGGCAAAAGTGTTTGGAAAAGTAGATACGACGGAGACGTATCAACTCCCCCAAGCTTAAACCTTTGCTTGTCCTGAAGCAATTCAGTTAATAACCTGAAAGTGATAAAGAAAAACTTTTACAAACTCTGTTTGCTCTTGTTGTTGCAAATATGTAAAGCCAGCATTCAAGTTTTCATCAAAGATTATGAACTAACCATATTCACAATAACGCTTAGGTCTCATGTTTACTCATATCAATGGCATAATCAGCTAGCGAGCAATAATAATAAATCTCGGATGACAACACTTTCTCAAAACAATCATAATATGATATAACAAGATGGTATCTCGCTAGCCCTTTCTGAGACCGCAATACATAAATGCAGAGCACCTTTAAAGATCAAGGACTGACTAGACATTGTAACTCATAGTAAAAGAGATCCAGTCAAGTCATACTCAATGTAAACTACGCGGTAATGAATGCAAATGACAGAGGTGCTCTCCAGCGGGTGCTTTATAATATTAGAAGGATGACTCAACATAAAAGTAAATAGATAGGCCCTTCGCAAAGGGAAGTAGGGATTTGTAGAGGTGCCAGAGCTCGATTTTGAAATAGAGATGAATATTTTTTTGAGCGGTATACTTTCATTGTCAACATAACAACCAAGAGATGGCGATATCTTCCATGCTACACACATTATAGGCGATTCCCAATCGGAATGGTAAAGTTTATACTCCCCCTCCACCAACAAGCATCAATCCATGGCTTGCTCGAAACAACGAGTGCCTCCAACTAACAACAGTCCCAGGGGAGTTTTATTTGCAATTATTTTGATTTGATTTGCATAGAGCATGGGACTGGGCATCCTGGTGACCAGCCATTTTCTTGTGAGTGAGGAGCGGAGTCCACTCCTCTTGAGAATAACCCGCCTAACATGGAAGATATGGACAGCCCTTGTTGATACATGAGCTATTCGAGCATACAAAACAGAATGTTTATTTGAAGGTTTGGAGGTTGGCACATACAATTTTACTTGAAACGGCAGGTAGATACCGAATATAGCAAGGTACTAGCACATATGCCCATGCGTTGCAGCGTGAGAAAAATCAGAATGCATTTAAAGTTAATGAGAATTATATGTGCAAGCAAAACCCAGTGCACACATGAAAAAAAGAACATTTAGCTTCTCAGTTTCGCCAGGTGTGAAGTAATCAATCCGCTATTTTTCCGTTCATTGATCGAGCGCATTTAAGAGTTTTATTACTTCATCATACGCGAGAGAAGGCCCATGAATTATTCAATCTTTTTTTTCAATCGAGGAGATTTTAATGTATGAAGTGTCTGATTATTATAGGATACGTGAACCATTTTTTAAATCCTGAACAGTTTTTTGAAAATTATGTATACTTTCAGAAAAATGTGAAAAAAATTTGAAAGAAGAACATCTTTTAAAATTCACAAACATTTTTTGAAAACACGAACTTCTTTATAAAAACATGAACATTATTATATTTATAAACATTTTCTTAGAACGGGAACATGTGCTGAAAATTCATAACATTTTTTGAAAATGTGCATCTTTTAGCATTATTTTGAATTGTGAAAATTTCACTAAAACGAGAATATTTTTTGAATTTGGTGCATTTTTTAAATTGCCATTTTCTTCTTAGTAATCTTGAACAATTTTGAAAAACAATAAAAAAATTCAAAATAATGGGAAACTCTTTTCAAGTTCCGAATATTTTTCAAAGTAGCATTAAAATTTTGGAATTCTAAACATTTTCTATAATTTTGTTATTTTTTTAATTCTAAATGTTTTTGAGAATTTTGAATTTTTGAAATAAATTCTATAAGAATAAACTTGGAAGTGAAAAAAGAGATAGGGAAAGGAGAATAGAAATAGAAATAAAACACATAAACAAAGAAAATGGGCCAGGCCAGTATTGGTTGTCCTGTGCGAAGCTCCAACTATTTGTCGCCAGGTGCGAAAAATAGAATTTTCATAGTGCTTGGGCAGAAAAATATGTGGGCTAGCTTCGCTGGGCCACAGTGCGGCACCCACCTACGAAATTCTGGAAAAGCCTTTTTCTAGCAGACGAACGCATAAGAATTTAGTACCACCTCGGATAGAAATTTTTTTGCCGATGAACGGATTAAAAAATCGGTGAAACGCACCTTGCTTTATTAGTAGGTATAGATAGTGGACTCATATGTTATAACTTTGGGGTTTATGGGATTGGATGCATAAGCAGTATTCCCGCTTAGTACATGTGCGGGCTAGCAAAAGACTAGGAAGCGACCAACTAGAGAGCGACAACAGTCATGAACATGCATTAAAGTCAATGAACATTGAGTGCAAGCATGAGTAGGATATAATCCACCATGAACATAAATATTCGTGAAGGCTATGTTGATTTTCTTTCAACTACATGCGTGAACATGTGCCAAGTCAAGTCACTTAAATCATACAAAAGAGGATACCACCCCATCATACCACATCACAACCATTTAAATAGCATGTTGGCACGCAAGGTAAACCATTATAAGCTCCTAGCTAATTAAGCATGGCATAAGAAACTATGATCTCTAATTGTCATTGCAAACATGTTTATTCATAATAGGCTGAATCAGGAACGATGAACTAATCATATTTACAAAAACAAGAGAGGTCGAGTTCATACCAGCTTCTCTCATCTCAATCAGTCCATCATATATTGTCATAATTGCCTTTAACTTGCACGACCGAACGATGTGAATAATGATAATAGTGCACGTGCATTGGACTAAGCTGGAATCTGCAAGCATTCAATAAACAGGAGAAAACAAGGCAATATGGGTTCTTTTGTCAGATCAACAATAATGCATATAAGAGCCACTTCAACAATTTAATGATGGTCTTCTCCTATCGACCCGCAAAGAAAAGAAATAAAACTATTTATACGGGAAAGCTCCCAACAAGCAAAAGAAGAACATGAAATATTTTTGGGTTTTCTTTTTAATTACTACTACAAGCATGGAAAGTAAACTAATTAAAAGCTACAACTAATATTTTTGGTTTTTCTTAAGTTCAATAAACACACAAGAAGAAAGCATAAAAAGGAAAATAAACTAGCATGGATATTACAATGAAAAAGTATGAGCATCGACATCTAGCAATGAGTGTGTGAACATAAATGTAATGTCGGTGAGAATATGTACTCCCCCAAGCTTAGGCTTTTGGCCTAAGTTGGTCTATGGCCACGGCTGGCCTGGCGGATATCCAAAGTAATAGTTGGGGTCGTAATGTGATGCAGCAGTCATTGCGTCGTGGGCTGCAGCTTGGAGGCGAGCTATCTCAGCCCTCCTCTTATACTCTTCCGCCTCCTCTCTGGTTATAAAATATCTCCCTTTTGCCTCCTCACAAAGGAACTAGTGAGATAGTGGTACTGGCGGCACTTTTCTGCCTCGAATCTCACAAGATCAGCATTACGCAAATATGCATAAATTCTTCCTTAATTCCTGATCGATCCATGAAGTCCTCTGAAGGCCATTCACAAGGCCGCACTGGAGCGTCCCTTGGTGGCTCATCATCAGCATCACGCATTGCAAGCCTAGGTCCTTGTTTCCTCGAAGAACCACCTTGGTACATTTTCCTAAACATATTTCTCCCTCTAAAAAATTTCTGAAATTTTTAGTAACTTCAAAATAAAAGTAAACCAAACTCAACAAAATTGGTAGCAACTACTCCTACAAGTGCCTAGAGGTAATATCATGCATCAAAACTACTTTTGACCATATAAATTTGACATGCAAGCTCAAGAACAGGGTCACCTAAGCAGCAAAAATATGCAATTAATAAAGCACTAGAACAAAAACTCTACGTCCAAATGACTGGGAAGTAAAAAATAATTCCTAAACTCTCTAATATATAATTCCTAAATGACTCAAAACATTTTTCTAGACACAACTCGGCTGCTAAAACGATCAAGCAATGGGGCTCCTAA
Organism: Triticum urartu; assembly: GCF_056163025.1. NCBI lineage: Eukaryota > Viridiplantae > Streptophyta > Magnoliopsida > Poales > Poaceae > Triticum > Triticum urartu. The sequence goes on from NC_141873.1 coordinate 122,333,038, forward strand.
GGTCGGGGAAGGCTCTGATTACCAACTTGTAACACCCTCGATGCGACTATATCTCCCACGTGTCGAGGCACGACTTAGAGGCATAATCGCATTGAAGGCATATGTCGCAAATTAGGCAATCTTCACAACATCCCATGTAATATAGGTAATAAAAGGGGAGATAACATAGTTGGCTTACACTCGCCACGTCAATCAAGTACATAAATAATATTACATCATCCAAACACTCATGGCCCGACTACGGCGCCAAAATAAAAGATAACCCAACATGCGACACGGTCCCGATCACCCCCAACTGGGCACCACTACTGATCATCAGGAAAAGAGACATAGTATCGTTGAGAGTCTTCGTCGAACTCCCACTTGAGCTCGAGCGCGTCACCTGGAGCGGAATCATCAGGCCCTGCATCTGGTGTAATAGTAATCTGTGAGCCACGGGGACTCAGCAATCTCGCACCCTCGCGATCAGGACTATTTAAGCTTATAGGTAAGGCAAGGTAAATATGTGGAGCTGCAGCAAGCGACTAGCAAATATGGTGGCTATCCTGTTCGCAAAACAGAGCGAGAAGAGGAAGCAAAGCGCGAGCGAGAAACTAGAGAGCAACCTGCGCAAGCATCACTCCAACACCGTGTCCACTTCCCGGACTCCGCCGAGAAGAGGCCATCACGGTAACACACTCAGTTGATTCATTTTAATTAAGTTAAGGTTCAAGTTATCTACAACCGGACATTAACAAATTCCCATCTGCCCATAACCGCGGGCACGGCTTTCGAAAGTTCAATCCCTACAGGGGAGTCCCAACTTAGCCCACGACAAGCTCTCACGGTCAACGAAGGAATAGACCTCCTCCCAAGACGTTCCGATCAGACTCGGTATCTCGGTAATTCAAGACACTTCAACAGGTTAAAACAAGACCAGCAACACCGCCCGAATGTGCCGACAAATCCCGATAGGAGCTGCACATATCTCGTTCTCAGGGCACACTCAGATAGGTCAAGCTACGAGTAAAACCAACCCTCAAGTTTCCCCGAGGTGGCCCCGCGGGCTGCCCGGTTCGGACCAACACTCAGAGGGAGCACTGGCCCGGGGGGATAAAATAAGATGACCCTTGGGCTCCGGTAACCCAAGGGAAAAGAGGCTAGGTGGAGAATGGTAAAACCAAGGTTGGGCATTGCTGGAAAAGCTTTAATCAAGGCGAACTATCAAGGGGTTCCCATTATAACCCAACCGCGTAAGGAACGCAAAAACCGGGAACATAACACCGATATGACGGAAACTAGGGCGGCAAGAGTGGAACAAAACACTAGGCGAGAGGCCGAGCCTTCCACCCTTTACCAAGTATATAGATGCATTAAGATAACAAGATAATATAATGATATCCCAACAAGTAAAATAAATGTTCCAACAAGGAACGGCCTCCAATCTTCACTTGCAACTAGCAACGCTATAAGAGGGGCTGAGCAAAGCGGTAACATAGCCAATCAACGGTTTGCTAGGACAATGGTGGGTTAGAGGTTTGGCATGGCAATTTGGGAGGCTTGCAAGCAAGTGGTAGGCATCGTAGCAATGGCATAGCAAAAGAGCGAGCAAACTAGCATAGCAAAGATAGTAGTGATTTCGAGGGTATGATCATCTTGCCTACACAGTTGTCAGAGTTGACTGGATCCTCAAAAGCAAACTCAACGGGCTCCTTGTTAGCGAACTCGTCTCCCGGCTCTACCCAAACAAGACAAACAAGCAACAAGGATACAATCAACCACGTGCAAGACCAAGCAATATGATGAAATGAAGATATGCTATGCGGGATGCGATGCGGGATGCAAAATGCAAGATATGACAGGAAAAGCATGACCCTGGCCTCAACTTGGAATTCCAAGTGTGCCACTGGAAAGATGAGATGAAATCTCTTGAAAACGATATAAAGAACACCGGAATCGGAGTTACGGTTTGGAAATGGCAAGCGATTCAAAAACGACACCGGTCTGCGATTTACAGCAAGTAGGCATCTAAATGCAATGAAATTAATATGGTACAGCATCCAAACATGACAACAAAATACATGGAAGGGATGCACACAAGATGCTTAACAAAAGTCTAGCACTGAGCTACGGCCAATTCATCCATTAACCGGTTCAAACAATCATGGCAAAAACGTAAATGGTAAAACAGATCTCAGACTTAGTGAAATTAACACTTGTCTGGAATTTCAGATCATATAGCCCTCTTCGGAGCAACAAAACAATATGCTACAAGACCTGAACATGACAAAGAAAGACATGAAATGGACCTACTCAACAAGCTTAACAAAAGTCCCTTAGTGACCTTGAGTCAAAAGGGATCACAAAATATACTAACAAGCGCACGAACATAGCAAAAACATAATCAGTTTTCAGACTTAGTAAAAACTGGGACATGCTGAAACATAACTCACGAAGGCATTTTTTACAAGCTCGATGCACTCACCACGGTGCAAGTCATGGCAATACAAGCATACACCCATAAAGAAGGCACAAAATAAAAGCTATACATGGCAAGAACAATGGCATAGCATGCACGGATCAACTATAATAACATCGGCAAAATCGCAAACGAGTTGACGATCTGCCCAGATTCGCGACGAAGCAAAAGTAGAGCTCGATTGACTCAAGCTAGGGTGCTCCATAATTGCAAACAAAGACATGGATGGATAGAGCACTACAATATTAACAAAACTCCCTTACTGATCATCCTCAAGAGAGGCACGGATCACTAGGAAACAACATGAACATATGGCATCGTGAGATAAACAATCCCAGGACTTAGTGAAATTACTAAGTCCCTGAAAACAGAATTAGCAAGTGCACCACTTTGCAAGCCTGCACAAGTCACCACACACATCCTAAAAATACATGGGTTGCACCTCTGGATAGATGACAAAACCCTTAACAAAACATATTAAGAACTCACGGGCATATCATGCACACATTAATCATGGCAAAAATGACAAAAGTGCTAAACGGAGTAGCAGATCTGACAATTAACTCAAGTAGCCCTCTTCTAACAGCATTTCGGGCATCAATATGAGCTCAAATGAAAATTATGCAATGGAATGAAATGATGTAATCTCTGAGATGAACATTTTGATATGCTATATGCATGAAGCGGAGCTACGGGTGCAAAGTTACGGGGCCTCGAACAGGAGCATATGGACTGAAAATTTTAAGGACTTAGAGAAAAAAACCAGATCTAGGGTTCTTCGGCGGGCACGCGAACCGAGGCCGGATCTTGAGCTCGCCGGAGCTTCTAGCCAGAGTAGAAGGGAGGTCCGGCTGGGGCTTGCCGGAGATGGGGAGGAGCGGGGCCGGTGCGGCGCGGGCGCGGCGCTCCTCGGCGGTGGGCTCCCGCGGCAGGGGCGGCGAGGCACGGCGTCGGGGCGGCAGCGGCCGGCGCGGCGCGCGGCGGGCGAGGCGAAGGGCGGCGGCGGCGGCTGGCGGCGCCGGAGCCAAGGAGGGAGGCGGCGCGGCGCGGGGGCTCCGGGCGCGAGCGGCGAGGCGGCTTCGGGCCGGGGAGGGCCCGCGGCGGGCTTGCGGGCCTCGGGCGGTGGCGGTTCGCCGGGGTGCCACATGGCACGTGCTGAGAGGGCGGCGGGGGCGGCGGACGTTGTCCGGCCCGCTCCAGACACGTCCGGCGGCGGCGGATCTGGGATTTTTTAGGGTTAGGGGGGAGAGGATCCGCGAATTTTGAAGGGGGGTGTATATATAGGCATAGAGGGAGCTAGGAGAGTCCAAATGAGGTGCGGTTTTCGGCCACGCGATCGTGATCGAACGCTCTAGGACATGGAGCAGAGTTTGGTGGGTTTTGGGCCAAATTGGAGGGGTGTTGGGCTGCAACACACACGAGGCCTTTTCGGTCCCTCGGTTAACCGTTGAAGTATCAAACGAAGTCCAAATGGTACGCAACTTGACAGGCGGTCTACCGGTGGTAAACCAAGGCCGCTTGGCAAGTCTCGGTCCAATCCGGAAATGTTTAATCCCCACACACGAAAGAAAGCTAGAATTGGCCACCGAAGGATAACGAAGCGCCGGAATGCAAAACGGACAACGGGGGAAAAGCTCGAATGCATGAGATGAACACGTATGCAAATGCAATGCCCATGATGAGATGATATGAGATGCATGACAACGAAAACAACACACAGAGACAAAGACCCGAACCCGAGAAAATAAAATAACTTAACGCCGGAAACGGCAAGAGTTGGAGTACAAATAGGGAAAGTTACATCCGGGGTGTTACAGATATAAAGAGAGAGGCATAACACTAACACCGGCTCCAAGATCACATAAAGCAGTTTTAACATAGTTTCTTTTAATGGAGCATGGCATAGTGGGTACTCCTGGATCTCCAAGTTTCTTTGGTATTCCACCCTTAAAAGTATAATTAGCAAGCATGGTGGAAATTTCAGCTTCCAGTATCTTTCTTTTATTAGTGACAATTTCTTTCATGTACTTAGCATAAGGGTTCATTTTGAGCATATCAGTTAATCGCATATGCAAAAAGATAGGTCTAATCATTTCAGCAAAGCGCTCAAAATCCTCATCATCCTTTTTATTTGATGGTTTGGGAGGAAAAGACATGGGTTTCTGAACCCATGGTTCTCTTTCTTTACCATGTTTCCCAGCAACAAAGTCTTTCTTATCATAATGTTGATTCTTTGATTGTGGGTTATCAAGATCAACAACAGGTTCAATTTCTACATCATTATCATTGCTTGCTTGAGCATCATCATGAACATTATCACTAGGTTCATGTTCATTACCAGATTGTGTTTCAGCATCAGAAATAGAAATATCATTTGGATTCTCATGTGTTTCAGCAATAGGTTCACTAGAAGCATGCAAAGTCCTATCATTTTTCTTTTTCTTCCTTTTAGAAGGACTAGGTGCATCTATATTATTTCTCTGAGAATCTTGCTCAATTCTCTTAGGATGGCCTTCAGGATACAAAGGTTCCTGAGTCATTCTACCAGTTCTAGTAGCCACTTTAACAACATAGTCATTATTCTTACTATTCAATTCATTGAGCAAATCATTTTGAGCTTTAAGTACTTGTTCTACTTGAGTGGTAACCATAGAAGCATGCTTACTAATAAGTTTAAGTTCACCTTTAACATTAGCCATATAATCACCCAAGTGTTCAAGCATATTAGCAATGCATTTTAATTCTCTACCAAAATAAGCATTGAAGTCTTCTTGCTTAACAATAAAGTTATCAAACTCATCCAAGCATGGGCTAGTAAACTTGGTAAATGGGATTTCAGCTTTATCATATCTATAGAGAGAATTTACCTTTACTACCTGTGTCGGGTTATAAATACCATGTGTTTCATCAACAGGCGGTAAATTAAGACCATGTATCTCTTCAATAGGAGGTAAATTCTTAACATCTTCAGCTTTAATACCCTTTTCTTTCATAGATTTCTTTGCCCCTTGCATATCTTCAGGACTGAGAAATAGAACACCTCTTTTCTTCGGAGTTGGTTTAGGAATAGGCTCGGGAGTTGGCTCAGGAAGTGTCCAATTATTTTCATTTCTCAACATATTATTCAATAGAATTTCAGCTTCATCCGGTGACTCAAAGAATAGAGATATGCAGATATAAATCCCAAGTGACTCAAAGAATAGAGATATGCTCCCCGGCAACGGCGCCAGAAAATAGTCTTGATAACCCACAAGTATAGGGGATCGCAACAGTTTTCGAGGGTAGAGTATTCAACCCAAATTTATTGATTCGACACAAGGGGAGCCAAAGAATATTAAGTATTAGCAGCTGAGTTGTCAATTCAACCACACCTGGAAACTTAGTATCTGCAGCAAAGTGTTTAGTAGCAAAGTAATATGATAGTAATGGTAACGCTAGCAAAAGTAATATTTTTGGTGTTTTGTAGTAAGTAAATAAGCGAAGAACAATGTATGGAAAGCATGTAGGCAATGGATCGGTGATAGAGAATTATGTCGGATGTGGTTCGTCATGTAACATTCATAACCTAGGGTGACACAGAACTAGCTCCAATTCATCAATATAATGTAGGCATGTATTCCGAATATAGTCATACGTGCTTATGGAAAAGAACTTGCATGACATCTTTTGTCCTACCCTCCCGTGATAGCGGGGTCCTAACGGAAACTAAGGGATATTAAGGCCTCCTTTTAATAGAGTACCGGATCAAAGCATTAACACATAGTGAATACATGAACTCCTCAAACTACGATCATCACCGGGAGTGGTCCTGATTATTGTCACTTCGGGGTTGCTGGATCATAACACATAATAGGTGACTATAGACTTGCAAGATAGGATCAAGAACTCACATATATTCATGAAAACATAATAGGTTCAGATCTGAGATCATGGCACTCGGGCCCTAGTGACACGCATTAAGCATAGCAAAGTCATAGCAGCATCAATCTTAGAACATAGTGGACTCTAGGGATCAAACCCTAACAAAACTAACTCGATTACATGATAAATACCATCTAACCCATCACCGTCCAGCAAGCCTACGATGGAATTATTCCCGCACAGCGGTGAGCATCATGAAATTGGTGATGGAGGATGGTTGATGATGGCGACGGATTCCCCTCTCCGGAGCCCCGAACGGACTCCAGATCAGCCCTTCCGAGAGAGTTTAGGGCTTGGCGGCGGCTCTGTATCATAAAATGCGATGAATCCTTCTCTCTTATTTTTTCTCCCCGAAAGAAAATATATAGAGTTGGAGTTGAGGTCGGAGGAGCTCCAGGGGGCCCACGAGGTAGGGGGCGCGCCCAGGGGCAGGCGCGCCCGCCACCCTCGTGGCTAGGGTGTGGGCCCCCTGGTCTTGATCTTTTTCTAGTATTTTTTATTATTTCCAAAAATAGTCTCCATGAAGTTTCAGGTCATTCCGAGAACTTTTGTTTCTACACATAAATAACACCATGGCAATTCTGCTAAAAAGAGCGTCAGTCCAGGTTAGTTCCATTCAAATCATGCAAGTTAGAGTCCAAAACGAGGGCAAAAGTGTTTGGAAAAGTAGATACGATGGAGACGTATCATAGTACAACCGCTTCAGATCACAGGGCACAAAGGAACAACAGTAGCGGTACTACCGGGTAACCACCTCCCTACTACTGCTTATGATGAACGGGCAACAGAACCATGCACACTCCTTGAATCACAAGCGGTATTAGGAGCGGTAGTAGCAAGCGAAAGTACCGCGCCAGTGGTACTACCATGAGCATCACAGAGACGTGCAGAAGCCATTTCCCAAGCGGTAGTGGGAGCGGCACTGGTGCTGTGAAAATTCCCCAGCATCAAAAGTTGAATCCTCCATGTTGCAGGAAGGGAAAGTGGGTGAAAATGGGGTTGTGTATGTGTTGATTCCACCCATACCTTTCCAAAACGGACCCCCTCTTAACAGTACGGATTTCCTATGACTCGGATCCACCGAAAAGGAACGCTGGAAAACTGTCTTCGCTCTTTCTTTCACCGAGGGGGATGAAACCTTCTTGTGCTATATATAAGAATATGTGAAATGCTCAATGCACACGATAAGTCCGTAGAACACATTGTCATCAATCACCAAAACCATTAGAGAGAGACATGCCCTAACACTAGCTTAATGCTCGTGCGTTGCCACAGAATATAAAAGTTATTATAATACAGAAATGTGTATTGAATTTGACAATATGTATCGATGAATACTGATTCACTATCCCACTTCTTTTCTCTTGGTAGTCTCGGGGCTTCTTGACCACCCTCTCCTTGCAAGAAAACAAAGCAACATCTTTCTACCTGCGCCTTCTCCCTATCCACTTATAAGCATAACACTTGCATGTGCTCTTTGCTGGAACGATATAAAACTAGAATAATACTTCCACAAAAGTGTGCTTCAACTAGCCTGTGCACTTGCAGGGGTCGTTGTCAGGGAGCTAAGTGTCGAGTGTTAGTTTCTTGACTAATTTGAAGTATTATTACCATAGGTGCTTACTATTTCACATGTGGCTTGTGCGATAGGTCCGTGGATAAGAGCAATACCATCTTTGTGAAGCTATCAGCTTGCGAGTACAAGCAAAGGAACCAATAGGAGTCGAACTGGTCGATGTCAATGGTCTCTCTAGCTCAGATGGGCATGGAGTGGGAACACACTCGTGTCTGAGCTCTCGAGGAGGAGATTGCGAGACTCAAGGTGGGAGTGTCTTCCTCCACACTCTCAAAGGATGAAGTGCCCCGCCTATCAAATGATTACTAGGCCGTGAACACTTACAACCTGCAAATGGAGCGTGATAGGGAGAGTGTCCCTGCATCTGAGCTTGAGTCGAGACCGAGGCAGGCGGAACTCGGCGGAGGACATCGCGAGGCACTCCAAGAAAAGAACCGTCTCTTGTTTGTGGACCTTAGGGAGATGACGAGAACAAAATAAAGGAACGAGCTCCTGCTGGAGGAGTCTGGCAAGAGCAATGTTAGTAAGGCTCCTCACTATGTGCTCGCGCTCATTCATGAGCAGCAACTTTACTGCTGACTACGTGGTTATTTGCTTTCGCAACCTTGCGGGAGGAGCTGCACCTAGTTAAGTAAGACCTGAAGGGGCCGAGGGACGCGACAAAAGCGGCCTCTAGTGCCTTCTGGGAACTTCCTATACAGGGGGGTCAACCATACAAACATTCAGACTTTGTTGAAGGGAGTGCCCAAGAAGATCAAATCCTTCAGGAGAGCTCCTCGGGTCAGGTGCAACACAATCTGGGAGAGGTGCCCACTGGAGGATTTTGACGATATGACCATGAACAACCTACAACAAGGGGCACTCAGGGTTAAAATCTTGAAGGCACACTTCACCCTTAGTTTCCTTAGATTAGACAAAACATAACAGATTCAAGATCATGTAACCCTAGTTACACTAACCTATATAAGGCGTAGCAGTTACTCCCCGGAAGGGTGTTGGAAATATGCCCTAGAGGCAATAATAAAAGCATTATTATTATATTTCCTTGTTCATGAAAATTGTCTTTATTCATGCTATAATTGTGTTATCCGGAAATCGTAATACATGTGTGAATAACAGACACCAACATGTCCCTAGTATGCCTCTAGTTGACTAGCTCGTTGATCAACAGATAGTCATGGTTTCCTGACTATGGACATTGGATGTCATTGATAACGAGATCACATCATTAGGAGAATGATGTGATGGACAAGACCCAATCCTAAACATAGCACAAGATCGTATAGTTCGTTTGCTAGAGTTTTCCAATGTCAAAGTATCTTTTCCTTAGACCATGAGATCGTGTAACTCCCGGATACCGTAGGAGTGCTTTGGGTATACCAAACGTCACAACGTAACTGGGTGACTATAAAGGTAGACTACGGGTATCTCTGAAAGTGTCTGTTGGGTTGACATGGATCAAGACTGGGATTTGTCACTCCGTATGACGGAGAGGTATCGCTGGGCCCACTCGGTAATGCATCATCATAATGAGCTCAAAGTGACCAAGTGTCTGGTCACGGGATCATGCATTACGGTACGAGTAAAGTGACTTGCCGGTAACGAGATTGAACGAGGTATTGGGATACCGACGATCGAATCTCGGGCAAGTAACATATCGATTGACAAAGGGAATTGCATACGGGGTTGATTGAATCCTCGACATCGTGGTTCATCCGATGAGATCATCGTGGAGCATGTGGGAGCCAACATGGGTATCCAGATCCCGCTGTTGGTTATTGACCGGAGAGTCGTCTCGGTCATGTCTGCTTGTCTCCCGAACCCGTAGGGTCTACACACTTAAGGTTCGGTGACGCTAGGGTTGTGAAGATAAGTATATGCAGTAACCCGAATGTTGTTCGGAGTCCCGGATGAGATACCGGACGTCAGGAGGAGTTCCGGAATGGTCCAGAGGTAAAGAATTATATATAGGAAGTGCTGTTTCGGCCATCGGGACAAGTTTCCGGGTCACCGGTATTGTACCGGGACCACCGGAAGGGTCCCGGGGGTCCACCGGGTGGGGCCACCTATCCCGGGGACCCCATGGGCTGAAGTAGGAGGGAACCCAGCCCAAAGTGGGCTGGAGCGCCACTCCCCTAGGGCCCATGCGGCTAGGGTTGAGGGGAAACCCTAGAGGGGGCGCCCCTTGCTTGGGGGGCAAGCCCCCCACCCTTGGCCGCCCCCCCCCCTAGTAGATCCATCTACTAGGGCCGGCGCCCCCCCCCCCCTTGGCACCCCTATATATAGTGGGGGAGAGGAGGGACTTCATACCCCAGCCCCTGGCGCCTCCCTCTCTCCCCGTTACGTCTCTCTCTCGTAGTATAGGCGAAGCCCTGCTACTGTGACGCCCTGCATCCACCACCACGCCGTCGTGCTGCTGGATCTTCGTCAACCCCTCCTTCCCCCTTGCTGGATCAAGAAGGAGGAGACGTCTCCCGTCCCGTACGTGTGTTGAATGCGGAGGTGCCGTCCGTTCGGCGCTTGGTCATCGGTGATTTGGATCACGTCGTGTTCGACTACATCATCACCGTTCTTTGAACGCTTCCGTGCGCGATCTACAAAGGTATGTAGATGCATCCGATGGCTCGTTGCTAGATGAACTCCTAGATGGATCTTGGTGAAACGAGTAGGAAAATTTTTGTTTTCTGCAACGTTCCCCAACAGTGGCATCATGAGCTAGGTCTATGCATAGTTCTTCTTGCGCGAGTAGAACACAATTTGTTGTGGGCGTAGATTTGTCAACTTTCTTGCCGCTACTAGTCTTTTCTTGCTCCAGCGGTATTGTGGGATGAAGCAGCCCGGACCAACCTTACACGTACGCTTACGTGAGACCGGTTCCACCGACTAACATGCACTAGTTGCATAAGGTGGCTGGCGGGTGTCTGTCTCTCCCACTTTAGTTGGAGCGGATTCGATGAACAGGGTCCTTATGAAGGGTAAATAGAAGTTGACAAATCACATTGTGGCTTTAACGTAGGTAAGAAGACGTTCTTGCTAGAACCCTAATTCAGCCACGTAAAACTTGCAACAACAATTAGAGGACGTCTAACTTGTTTTTGCAGCAAGTGGTTTGTGATATGATATGGCCAAAGTTGTGATGAATGATGAATGATCTATATGTGATGTATGAGATGTTCATGCTATTGTAATAGGAATCACGACTTGCATGTCGATGAGTATGACAACCGGCAGGAGCCATAGGAGTTGTCTTTATTCTTTTATATGACCTGCGAGTCATTGAGAAACGCCATGTAAATTACTTTACTTTATTGCTAAACGCGTTAGCCATAGTAGTAGAAGTAATAGTTGGCGAGCAACTTCATGGAGACACGATGATGGAGATCATGATGATGGAGATCATGGTGTCAAGCCGGTGACAAGATGATCATGGAGCCCCAAGATGGAGATCAAAGGAGCTATGTGATATTGGCCATATCATGTCACGTTTATTATCTGATTGCATGTGATGTTTATCATGTTTTGCATCTTGTTTACTTAGAACGACGGTAGTAAATAAGATGATCCCTCATAATAATTTCAAGAAGTGTTCCCCCTAACTGTGCACCGTTGCGACAGTTCGCTGTTTCAAAACACCACGTGATGATCGGGTGTTTTATTCAGACGTTCACATACAACGGGTGTAAGACAGATTTACACATGCAAACACTTAGGTTGACTTGACGAGCCTAGCATGTACAGACATGGCCTCAGAACACAGAAGACCGAAAGGTCGAGCATGAGTCGTATAGAAGATACGATCAACATGAAGATGTTCACCGATGTTGACTAATCCGTCTCACGTGATGATCGGACACGGCCTAGTCAACTCGGATCATGTAATACTTAGATGACTAGAGGGATGTCTAATCTAAGTGGGAGTTCATTAATAATTTGATTAGATGAACTTAATTATCATGAACTTAGTCTAAAATCTTTGCAATATGTCTTGTAGATCAAATGGCCAACGTAGTCCTCAACTTCAACGCGTTCCTAGAGAAAACCAAGCTGAAAGACGATGGCAGCAACTATACGGACTGGGTCCGGAACCTGAGGATCATCCTCATAGCTGCCAAGAAAGATTATGTCCTACAAGCACCGCTAGGTGAAGCTCCCGTCCCACAGAACCAAGACGTTATGAACGCTTGGCAGACACGTGTTGACGACTACTCCCTCGTTCAGTGCGGCATGCTTTACAGCTTAGAGCCGGGGCTCCAAAAACGTTTTGAGAGACATGGAGCATATGAGATGTTCGAAGAGCTGAAAATGGTTTTTCAAGCTCATGCCCGGATCGAGAGATATGAAGTCTCCGATAAGTTCTTCAGCTGTAAGATGGAGGAAAATAGTTCTGTCAGTGAGTACATACTCACTATGTCTGGGTTACATAACCGCTTGTCTCAGCTGGGAGTTAATCTCCCGGATGATGCGGTCATTGACAGAATCCTCCAGTCGCTTCCACCAAGCTACAAGAGCTTTGTGATGAACTTCAACATGCAGGGGATGCAAAAGACCATTCCTGAGTTGTTCTCAATGCTGAAATCAGCGGAGGTAGAAGTCAAGAAGGAACATCAAGTGTTGATGGTCAATAAAACCACTAAGTTCAAGAAAGGCAAGGGTAAAAAGAACTTCAAGAAGGACGGCAAGGAGGTTGCCGCGCCCGGCAAGCAAGCTGCCGGGAAGAAGCCAAAGAATGGACCCAAGCCCGAGACTGAGTGCTTTTATTGCAAGGGAAGCGGTCACTGGAAGCGAAACTGCCCTAAATACTTAGCAGACAAGAAGGCCGGCAAAACAAAAGGTATATGTGATATACATGTAATTGATGTGTACCTTACTAGTGCCCGTAGTAGCTCCTGGGTATTTGATACCGGTGCAGTTGCTCACATTTGTAACTCAAAGCAGGGGCTGCGGAATAAGCGGAAACTGGCAAAGGACGAGGTGACGATGCGCGTCGGGAATGGTTCCAAGGTCAATGTGATCGCCGTCGGCACACTACCTCTACATCTACCTTCAGGATTAGTTTTAAACCTTAATAATTGTTATTTAGTGCCAGCTTTGAGCATGAACATTGTATCGGGATCTCGTTTAATTCGAGATGGCTACTCATTTAAATCCGAGAATAATGGTTGTTCTATTTATATGAGAGATATGTTTTATGGTCATGCTCCTATGGTGAATGGTTTATTCTTTATGAATCTCGAACGTGATACTACACATGTTCATAATGTGAGTACCAAAAGATGTAAGGTTGATAATGATAGCTCCACATACTTGTGGCACTGCCGCCTTGGTCACATAGGTGTCAAACGCATGAAGAAGCTCCATGCAGATGGACTTTTAGAGTCTCTTGATTATGAATCATTTGACACGTGCGAACCATGCCTCATGGGTAAGATGACCAAGACTCCGTTCTCAGGAACAATGGAGCGAGCAACCAACTTATTGGAAATCATACATACTGATGTGTGCGGTCCAATGAGTGTTGAGGCTTGCGGTGGCTATCGTTATGTTCTCACCCTCACTGATGATTTGAGTAGATATGGGTATATCTACTTAATGAAACACAAGTCTGAAACCTTTGAAAAGTTCAAGGAATTTCAGAGTGAGGTTGAGAATCAACGTGACAGGAAGATCAAGTTTCTACGATCAGATCGTGGAGGAGAATACTTGAGTCACGAATTTGGCACACACTTAAGAAAATATGGAATAGTTTCACAACTCACGCCGCCTGGAACACCTCAGCGTAACGGTGTGTCCGAACGTCGTAATCGCACTCTATTAGATATGGTGCGATCTATGATGTCTCTTGCCGATTTACCGCTATCTTTTTGGGGCTATGCTTTAGAGACTGCCGCATTCACTTTAAATAGGGCTCCGTCGAAATCCGTTGAGACGACACCGTATGAATTATGGTTTGGGAAGAAACCTAAGCTGTCGTTTCTAAAAGTTTGGGGATGTGATGCTTATGTCAAGAAACTTCAACCTGAAAAGCTCGAACCCAAGTCGGAAAAATGCGTCTTCATAGGATACCCAAAAGAAACTATTGGGTACACCTTCTACCTCAGATCCGAAGGCAAGATCTTCGTTGCCAAGAATGGGTCCTTTCTAGAGAAAGAGTTTCTCTCGAAAGAAGTAAGTGGGAGGAAAGTAGAGCTTGATGAAGTATTACCTCTTGAACCGGAAAATGGCGCAACTCAAGAAAATGTTCCTGAGGTGCCTGCACCGACTAGAGAGGAAGTTAATGATAATGATCAAGATACTTCTGATCAAGCTCCTACTGAAATTCGAAGGTCCACAAGGACACGTTCCGCACCAGAGTGGTACGGCAACCCTGTCATGGAAATCATGTTGTTAGACAACGGTGAACCTTCGAACTATGAGGAAGCGATGGCGGGCCCGGATTCCGACAAATGGTTGGAGGCCATGAAATCCGAGATAGGATCCATGTATGAAAACGAAGTATGGACTTTGACTGACTTGCCCGTTGAACGGCGAGCCATAGAAAATAAATGGATCTTTAAGAGGAAGACTGACGCGGATGGTAATGTGACCATCTATAAAGCTAGGCTTGTCGCTAAGGGTTATCGACAAGTTCAAGGGGTTGACTACGATGAGACTTTCTCACCGGTAGCGAAGCTGAAGTCCGTCCGAATCATGTTAGCGATTGCCGCATTCTACGATTATGAGATATGGCAAATGGACGTCAAAACGGCATTCCTTAATGGTTTCCTTAAGGAAGAATTGTATATGATGCAGCCGGAAGGTTTTGTCGATCCTAAGAATGCTGACAAGGTGTGCAAGCTCCAACGCTCGATTTATGGGCTGGTGCAAGCATCTCGGAGTTGGAACATTCGCTTTGATGAGATGATCAAAGTGTTTGGGTTCACGCAGACTTATGGAGAAGCCTGCGTTTACAAGAAAGTGAGTGGGAGCTCTGTAGCATTTCTCATATTATATGTAGATGACATACTATTGATGGGAAATGATATAGAACTCTTGGACAACATCAAGGCCTACTTGAATAAGAGTTTTTCAATGAAGGACCTTGGAGAAGCTGCTTACATATTAGGCATCAAAATCTATAGAGATAGATCGAGACGCCTCATAGGTCTTTCACAAAGCACATACCTTGATAAGATATTGAAGAAGTTCAATATGGATCAATCTAAGAAGGGGTTCTTGCCTGTGTTACAAGGTGTGAAATTGAGCTCAGCTCAATGTCCGACCACGGCAGAAGATATAGAAGAGATGAGCGTCATCCCCTATGCATCAGCCATAGGTTCTATTATGTATGCCATGCTGTGTACCAGACCTGATGTAAACCTTGCCGTAAGTTTGGTAGGAAGGTACCAAAGTAATCCCGGCAAGGAACACTGGACAGCGGTCAAGAATATCCTGAAGTACCTGAAAAGGACTAAGGAAATGTTTCTCGTTTATGGAGGTGACGAAGAGCTCGTCGTAAAGGGTTACGTCGACGCTAGCTTCGACACAGATCTGGATGACTCTAAGTCACAAACCGGATACGTGTATATTTTGAATGGTGGGCAGTAAGCTGGTGCAGTTGCAAGCAAAGCGTCGTGGCGGGATCTACATGTGAAGCGGAGTACATGGCAGCCTCGGAGGCAGCACATGAAGCAATATGGGTGAAGGAGTTCATCACCGACCTAGGAGTCATACCCAATGCGTCGGGGCCAATCAAACTTTTCTGTGACAACACTGGAGCTATTGCACTTGCCAAGGAGCCCAGGTTTCACAAGAAGACAAGGCACATCAAGCGTCGCTTCAACTCCATTCGTGAAAATGTTCAAGATGGAGACATAGAGATTTGTAAAGTACATACGGACCTGAATGTAGCAGATCCGTTGACTAAACCTCTCCCTAAGGCAAAACATGATCAACACCAGAATTCCATGGGTGTTCGATTCATCACAATGTAACTAGATTATTGACTCTAGTGCAAGTGGGAGACTGTTGGAAATATGCCCTATAGGCAATAATAAAAGCATTATTATTATATTTCCTTGTTCATGATAATTGTCTTTATTCATGCTATAATTGTGTTATCCGGAAATCGTAATACATGTGTGAATAACAGACACCAACATGTCCCTAGTATGCCTCTAGTTGACTAGCTCGTTGATCAACAGATAGTCATGGTTTCCTGACTATGGACATTGGATGTCATTGATAACGAGATCACATCATTAGGAGAATGATGTGATGGACAAGACCCAATCCTAAACATAGCACAAGATCGTATAGTTCGTTTGCTAGAGTTTTCCAATGTCAAAGTATCTTTTCCTTAGACCATGAGATCGTGTAACTCCCGGATACCGTAGGAGTGCTTTGGGTATACCAAACGTCACAACGTAACTGGGTGACTATAAAGGTAGACTACGGGTATCTCTGAAAGTGTCTGTTGGGTTGACATGGATCAAGACTGGGATTTGTCACTCCGTATGACGGAGAGGTATCACTGGGCCCACTCGGTAATGCATCATCATAATGAGCTCAAAGTGACCAAGTGTCTGGTCACGGGATCATGCATTACGGTACGAGTAAAGTGACTTGCCGGTAACGAGATTGAACGAGGTATTGGGATACCGACGATCGAATCTCGGGCAAGTAACATATCGATTGACAAAGGGAATTGCATACGGGGTTGATTGAATCCTCGACATCGTGGTTCATCCGATGAGATCATCGTGGAGCATGTGGGAGCCAACATGGGTATCCAGATCCCGCTGTTGGTTATTGACCGGAGAGTCGTCTCGGTCATGTCTGCTTGTCTCCCGAACCCGTAGGGTCTACACACTTAAGGTTCGGTGACGCTAGGGTTGTGAAGATAAGTATATGCAGTAACCCGAATGTTGTTCGGAGTCCCGGATGAGATCCCGGACATCACGAGGAGTTCCGGAATGGTCCGGAGGTAAAGAATTATATATATGAAGTGCTGTTTCGGCCATCGGGACAAGTTTCGGGGTCACCGGTATTGTACCGGGACCACCGGAAGGGCCCCGGGGGTCCACCGGGTGGGGCCACCTATCCCGGGGACCCCATGGGCTGAAGTAGGAGGGAACCCAGCCCAAAGTGGGCTGGGGCGCCACTCCCCTAGGGCCCATGCGGCTAGGGTTGAGGGGAAACCCTAGAGGGGGCGCCCCTTGCTTGGGGGGCAAGCCCCCCACCCTTGGCCGCCGCCCCCCCTAGTAGATCCATCTACTAGGGCCGGCGCCCCCCCCCCCCTTGGCACCCCTATATATAGTGGGGGAGAGGAGGGACTTCATACCCCAGCCCCTGGCGCCTCCCTCTCTCCCCGTTACGTCTCTCTCTCGTAGTATAGGCGAAGCCCTGCTACTGTGACGCCCTGCATCCACCACCACGCCGTCGTGCTGCTGGATCTTCGTCAACCTCTCCTTCCCCCTTGCTGGATCAAGAAGGAGGAGACGTCTCCCGTCCCGTACGTGTGTTGAACGCGGAGGTGCCGTCCGTTCGGCGCTTGGTCATCGGTGATTTGGATCACGTCGTGTTCGACTACATCATCACCGTTCTTTGAACGCTTCCATGCGCGATCTACAAAGGTATGTAGATGCATCCGATGGCTTGTTGCTAGATGAACTCCTAGATGGATCTTGGTGAAACGAGTAGGAAATTTTTTGTTTTCTGCAACGTTCCCCAACAAAGGGTGCCTCATAACCTTATGATCATTGTGATATACCTATTTTGTACACACAAACCATATTTCCCATACGAGGCTAGAGCAACACGTCTAGACAAGCAAGAAGTAGGGCACTACCTCACGCCGAGGGCCCGAACCTGGGTAAATTGTCCTCATGTGCACCATATAGATCACCAGAATGTATGCTACCCCATCTTCAGTACCGTCAGCAAAAACAAGATGCGTTGTTGAAAAGGGGGTGGGGGAATCACACAACAAATTATCTCTTCTGTCGAAATTCAGAAACTATTAGTCATATCTTTTTGCAATGCCCACTGACTATATATGTTCGGAATGTTTTTAGCTACATAACTGGGATCAATTGTTACTTTAACAGCGTGTCAAAATACATCAACAATTGGTTGGGAGGTTCAAGAAACAAAACGTCTTCTAGTGAAGGTGGGTGGCGCTGGAGTTATTTGGGGGATATGGAAAGCAAGGAACTTAGATTGCTTCAAGGCTAATAGTGCATTGATTCTTGTGATGTTGTGTAGCGCATTTGTTATTGTATTGATTTTTAAGTTTTTTGTGCATGAAGGAGGACAAAAAGTTGGAGTCGTAACATTGCATGAGGCTGATGGCGTGAATTGTGGGTGATATTTTCACCGGAAAATGGGCGGTGGATGCCAGATACAAGGCTGGTGTGAGCTGGAGTTGTAAGACTGGGAGACTTTTGTATTGGTTGAATTAGGGAATATTTGGATCACAAAAATGCCCACAAATCTCTGGACCAATTGTTCCGAACACTTTTAAGTCTCCAATGTGGATCATGAAAGTGGACATCCTAAATCCTACAGCTCGGCCCCAAATCGGGGGGGGGGGGGGGGGGGAGGAGGGGGGAGGGGGGATCTCGGGGAGTCTCGGCATCTGCCATGTCAGACTCCGACAACCCGAACCATCTCTGACCGTCCAGCTCTAGAATCTTCGTGTGGTTTCATATATTACATGCAAGCATATGATATTTAACAAGTTCAACATATATTTAGATTAAACTAACTAATACCAGGCCAAGTATGGGAAGGTGACCTCATAGGCATGGCTTCCGAGGCCACCGACACCTCCATCATCGTCCGCGCACCGTCCAATTCGCCGCCCTGCCGCCGTTTGAGCCACTGCCCTCATCATCATTTTCACGCTAGTGGTGAAAGGCCCATCAGACATCGTGGCATCTATGTGATATGCCGTCGCGGCGCACTTGCAGCACAGATGCTCTATTGCATCCTTCGCACTTGTTGTTGGCTTGGAGGAAGAGGGCACGCTTGGATTCCACCAGGAAGTCCCTACCGCAAGGGGGGCATCCAAAATTTTGGTCCATTATTGGTTTCATGAGCGCAAGAATTTCGAGCCCCTACTGCAAGGAAGCCATCCAAAATTATGGGCTGAACTCGCTGAACCATCGATGCTGCACCATTCAAGAGTGCATGAACAAATATCGCGGCCACTACAAACAACCACTCAACCGGTGACGAAGTGGTGCGCAAACCTCGTACATCCGTGTCCATTTTTCCTTCAAAAAAAAAATATCCGTGTCCGTGGACATGTCCATGAACAAATACTGTGTCTCTTTTAGGGACGGCGCTAGACATACGCCAGTAGTGGAAGTCACGTGCAAAGCGAGGACATGGTGCCGTGGCATGAATCTTGATCCGACGCGCGAGCACTTGTGAACGGGGCGCGTCATTCATTCCCGGCACCGACACCGCGTATCCGGCACATGGTCTTGGGCGCACTGCTCGAGTGATTATTTGGTCTGTGGTTGAGGCAGAGAGAGAGGGTGGGATGTGTATCCTGTATAGCAAGGGGCGCACAGATATACACGTGATGATATCACTGCCATCCATGTGCGTCTGGCGTTGCTCCTAGTCAACATGGTTGGTCAGGACGATCATCATCATGCACGCTCTCTCTAGCTTTTTTTGCCGATTCGATTACCTTTCTTCTCACTCACATGCTTCTTTCACTCGCTCCTTCTCTCTCGTGTTCCTTCCCAGATCTGGTTGACCGTAAAAAGAAAGAAAGAAGCTGCTCCCATCCAGACTCTTCTATTCTAGGCCCTAGCTCTAGCTGGTTCGTCTCTAAACGTGGCATGTCTCTTTTTTCTTTTCTGTTCGAGATAAGGACCGTTGCACGTCTGAAATGACTCTGGATGCACAACTTTGAGTTTTCACTGAAGAATTTAGTAGCCTCAGGACGGAATGTGCTACTATAAACTACACACCACTTGACTAATTTGTTAAAATGTGCTTAGTCAGATAAGGTAATACATGTTTCCCAAAGTGAGCTCTTGCCAAACTACTACTGCTACTTATTGGAGGTTGTGCCAGTTCAAAAAAAAACTTATTGGAGGTTGTAGGTAAACGACTAAACGGGAAGTATTGCTTTGTCAGATGGCCACTTCTTCCACATGGCCACTTCTTTGTGGTAACAACAGACAAATATTTCAACCTCCTACGATCCATTCACATCCATCTTCCCCCAGAATCTTCCTCTGTTTCCTCCGGAATGATTCCATTTTGTTTTTGCATCAAAACGGAAATGCCCTCCAATGCATCCAAGCAGCATACCTACAGTTCAGGTGTCACAGTTCCACATCTCCTCCTCCTCACGTCCTGCTCAGGATGGATACAAATGTGTCACTGCCAAACTTTACAAAAGCAACCTGTGGTGGTCGTTGCCGGTGTAACATCAGGGAGAGTATGTATATCAAGCCACAGTGTAACTACAATCAATCCCCACCTTTTCCCTCAGAGCATCTCCAGCGGCACCCCCAGAAAGGCCTTCTTAGGCGATTTTTTCATGCCGGCGCCGAAAAAACGGCCAGTCGCGCCCCAGGAGCCCGATTTTCACCGGCCTGAACCGAAAACAGCGCCGGCGGATCCAGGCCGAACCAAGCGCGCTGGGGGGCGCCCGGAGGCGCCGGGGCGAGCTGTTTTGGCGCGAAAAAGCCGCGGGCCAGCCGCGTCAGCGACACGGCGTCTCATCTTCCCCCAACGGCCTCAGTTCCCGCGGGAAATCAATGCTAAGGCTGCCGCCGGTCAGCCTTACCATTGATTCCTCATGGGCGGCGCGTCACGGGACGGCGCGCCGACGCCTCCCGTTCCTCGCACGCGTATACACGGGCGCCGCGCGGCTATATAGCCGGTGGCCTCACTCACCTGTGCCCACACCAGCCCCGCCCCTCGCCGCCGCCCAGCCCCTCCCTCTCCCTACCTCTCCCGAGCGCCGCTGCCCAGCCTCTCCCTCTCCCTCTCTACCTCTCCCGAGCCCGTCGCCATGGCAGAACGCTTCCCCGAAGACGAGGCGGCGGCCAACGGATTCGGCCGCCGTTCGCTCCGCGAACAGGAGTCCTGACTCCTGTTCCAGGCGAACATCCCGGCGCCGCCGGACATGCCCGCCGGGCCGACGGGGTGGAGACTCAGCGCCGGGGGAGTCGTCGTCATCTACGACAGCGACGACGACGACGACGACGATGCGCCGCCAGCAATCCGCCATGGTGACGCCGGGCAGGAGTCCAGCAGGGGCGCCCGCGTCAAGGAGGAGAAGGCCGACGACGACGATGGCAGCGACTTCAGCCAGTTTTTTCTTTAGATTAGTTTATATATATGTGCAATGTAACGAGAATCCGCGAACTTCGCCGAAATGTGCCGAAATTTATCGTGTTTGGCCGAAAATTTATCGTGTTTAAAGCTGAACTTCGCCGAACTGTGCCGAACTTCTTTTATTTTAAAACGTGACTGGGGGTGGCCCTGGGGCCGGCGGCTGGGGACCAACTCGCCCCCAGGCCCAATTTTTACGCCGGCTCACCCCTAGGCGGCGATTTTAGACGCCCCCTAGGAGGCCAACGGCTGGAGATGCCCTCAGGAACTCAAAAAATATAACATCCATCAGACCCCTCCTCTCGCTTTGCAGAAGGAATTTGTTACTAGCTCCGACTGCATTGTCAATTATGAACCATACAATGATTTGTTTCGTAACTGAACTTTTTGGTCCCTGAAAGTAACACATGCATGCATGCTCTGGGTATCTGATCAGCAAATTGCGCTGGTAACTAAGATGGTGACCTATATACACAGTTTTAACTAAGATGGTGACCTATATACACAGTTATAGTACACTGCTGCTCAGTCTTTCACAAAGAAACATGAGCAAGTTCCATTATCTCTCTTCTTCCGAATCTGACGGAGATGAGACATGAAGTGTTTGGTTAGGTTCAAACTGTTAGAACGGATAGATAGGGATTTGGTGGAATCGATGGATGTATTACTGAGCCTCGATAGCGAGTATATATTGAGTAAAAGACTTGGAGGGCAAGAAGTCTCTCATGGAGATAAGGTAGGAGACGGATTACAAATCCTAAACTACCAAATACATGTAACCCAAATATATCTCTAACATCCCCCTGCAGTCGTAGCGGTAGCGTCGCAAACCACAGGAGCGTCGTCGACGGTCAGACTGGAGAGAATAACAGCCGACGGGCTGACATCTCCCGGCAGTCGCAACAGGAGCGTCATGGATGGTGTGACGTCGCGGTCGCGTTGACTGTAGAGGAAGCCGACGAGTTGCTCAAGCGAGGTGATAGCCCTTTGTGCCGTTGTCGAGGTAGCCGAGAGTGTGGGGTGGCGTAGGCATGGTCGAGGTAGCCGTGCAAAGAATGCCGTGGTCGATGTCGAGTCGGGGTAGCCGGTTGTTGAGGAAGTCGTCGTGGAGCCGCAGGCGCAAGCAGGCGCCGAGTTAGTCATGAGCGCAGTGTTGTCGAAGTAGTGGTGTGCCAGGAAGAAGATGTTGTTGACGGCGCGTCGCGCCGGGGTTGCCAAGCCCAAGGACACATCGTGGAGAAATGCACGCATCGGTGTTGCCAGCACCGGGCATGCGTAGACGGACGAATACGAAGTTGACGAAGCGCCGCACCGGGCTTGCCAGGCCCGAGGACACGTTGTGGACGAAGGCACACATCGGTGTTGCCGGCATCGGGCATGCGTAGACGAGGTACCTGCACGAGCTGTACGCCATATCAAGGAGTCGTAGGGGCCAGCAGAGAAGAACTCGACGATGGTTGCGGTGCCAAGCGGAGCGGAGCCGATGTCGCCAACGATGGTCAGAGTAGACGAAGTGGTCGGGGAAGATGACGGCGATGCTGACGACGAGCTGGTGCTTGACAAAGACGAAGGGGATGGAATGGCGGCTACAGGGGTAGCAGCAGCGGCGGCCGAAGAAGAGCGGCGGCGGAGGCGGCGACGGCGACAGCTAAGTTTGGAGCGTGGCGTCGGTGCTCGAAGTAGGTGAGAAAACCGACGACGTGACGAAGATCGGCGCGGACGGTGACATTCCGGCGCCAAGGGAGACGGCACGGCACATACCACGGGAAGTGGACGTGCGGCGATGACGGAATGGACCGCGGGTCACGGCGTTACGACCCAAGGGGTGACACAGCTACAGCAGGCGGGTCAGAGTGACAGCAGGAAGACCTCGAAGCGGCGGCATGGACCGCGTGCCGTGGTGCTACGGCCCGAAGCGGCGACGCAGTAGCGGCACTCGAGATGTTGTAACTGTGGGACGGAGTCGGGGGACGGCGGGGACCGCGTGCTGCAGCGCTACGGCCCGAAGGGGCGACGCACCGGCGGCTCACGAGTCAGTGCAACCGCGGAGATAACCACGGGACGACGACGTTATGACCCGACTGGGTGATGCAGCGGCAGCCCGTTGCTCAATTGAAGAAGGGGCGCGCTGTACTCGGGACAGTCTTTACAGGACCTGCGGAGGCGTGGCGGACGACACAGACCGATTTTAGATCGAAAAACCAAAAAGAAAACGCCGATCAAGACGACTGGCGAGAGAAAAAAAATCCGAAGCAAGGGCTCGGGAAAAAACTCTCTAGGGCAGCCGGTCAACACGACAGGCGGATGAACTCTAGGTACGGACGGCGGTCCCCAAAGGCGGTGATGAAGGTCGATCACCCTGGGGGCGGCGCGCGGGGCGGAAGCGGTGGGCGGCGGCTAGAGTTTGAATCGGTTAGGCTGATACCATGTTAGAAGGGATATAGAGGGATTTGATGGATTCGATAGATGTATTATTGAGTCTCGAGGGCGAGTATATATTGAGTACAAGAATTGCAGTGCAATAAGTCTTTTCTAAAGATAAGATAGGAGACGAATTACAAATCCTAAATTATCAATAACATGTAACCTAAATATATCTCTAACACAAACGAATGATGCCAGGTTTGCATCAATTTCAGTCAGCACCTGCTTGATTTGATCCTTTCCAATGCACATTGTATAGATCGATTTACATCAAGGCCAGGATTGCAGAAGCACATTTTGTAAAGCAAAATACTTTTGGTGCAAAGGAACAGGGAACGCAGCTGAATGATCCCTTTCAGCTATCAGCATTGTACTTGCGGAATTGCATGGCATGCAAAGCCCGAAAGCAACAACTCCCTGGACTGGACCGATGGAACAACCTTGCAGCTACAAGGTGGGCATCAGAATATTGGAGATTAGGCACGCACCGGGCTGCTGTTAGCGCACACACATCCGTCGCCGATCAATGTCGTTTTGCGCAGTTTTCCTGTAAGCCTGTGCTTTAATCTCGGATCAGCGACCGTGAGCCTCATTATCAGAGCTAGGATACAAAGGAAAGGACACACTGTGCATATGTATGTTACAACCTTGACTTCTCCCGTCTATGAATAATATGGCTGCAGACACGTTCAGGATCTCCTCTTTTTTGAAACGGACAAGACAAAGGGGCAAAAACAAATTTGTCAAGTTGCTGCACACATTTTCTTTGCTGTGATCTGTGGATGACCCTTCAAGCAGGGATTAGGTATAGATGCAGAGTAATTTACACTGAAGGATTACACATGTAGCACGCCTAACGTAATTCGTTTGACGGGGTCAGAGCTGAGGTACCTCTGAATGATGAAAACTGCTAACTGTTCTACTGTGAACCTTATCACTCCAGACTGGTCCAGTAATGGTTGTAGGGCAGCTGTACAGTTATTTTGGTTGTTTGGCCTCTTCTTCGTTGGTTTCCCTCTTCTGTCATGGTTTCTGTTTTTGCTCTTTTCTCTTTTGCTTTTCATTTGTAATACCGGCGCCATTTCTGTGCGTTCCTTCTTACCAAAATTATGTGCACTTATTAGGTGAGTTTTCGAGAAGGAAAAAACGGACATTTCTCCAAAAGAGGAAGCTCAGCCTTCCTCTAACCAACTAAGATGACCTAAATGTCAGGCTTAATTAATTTATGATTTGAAAGGCACCTACAATGAGCAACTTTGCTTATGATCCAGGGCAACGGTTATCTGTCTTAAGCACTCAATGATCACTTTGTACCAGATTAATTGATTGTTAATTATATAGATGAAGCTTGAAGCATCCACCTACTATTTCTGACCTGCACATTGGTCTCAGGCTACAAACTAAACCGAACCCAGACTAATGAGCACCACACTAAAAAAATTAGTAACACCAGAGTCTGAAATCAGGAAAGCCATGCCCAAGTCTGAACTTTTTGCCCACATCTTTGCTACCTTGCTGAACTGAACTGTTCTGCAATATTTTGTGAATGAATTATCACCTTTGCATGGAGTGAATTCTAAACCCTTGGGGGTCCATGCACGTGCTGTTCTTCTTCATCACGCATGATGGGCTAGGGCTAGCTGGTCCTCGAGGAGCAATAACTCCAGTGTCTTTCCCTGCTGTTTCTTCAACAACTTGATGCCCCTCATATGGGGCAATGCAACCTGCAGAAATGCATGGCAGCAGTGCGGGCATGGAGCCCCCACCCCAGGCCCAGGGGTAGTAGGTAGCTGGCTAGCGAGTGCCCTTGATGGTCGATAGCACCTCCTCCGTTTCATCGGGAGACTGCAATGCAGTACACCGTTTTCATCACTTCTGGAAAATGAATTTGAGCAACGCAATGGATTCATCTGTAAATATGTGTACTTTTTAGTAGTACATGTTATAGTTGGATTTGTGTACTTTGCTATTAATTTAACCAAAGAATGTACGTGGCACGTAAACCGCCTGAAAATGACCGCACAAGGCCGGAAAGTTGTTGAGTGAGTGACATATCACATGAGAAAATGACTGCATGGGATAACCTTGAACCAGATGCAAGTCAAATGGCTAGGCCAGCATGACGCAAAAATCGAACTGCCTTGACAGGCACTTGATGCATGGTTAATTAAGGTATTGCAGCCTCAAGAAGTGAGCTATGGTCTCCTCTAGCCTCTTTGTTTACTCAGAGTTCAAAATGCAAAAGAATCAGCACAACTCAACCACTACTGTCCTCTTCTTTCTTGGCAGCGCATGCAGCACCATCCAGTCAGTCCAGGGGCATCGGACCGGGTAAACAAGCCAAGCTTCATTTTCCTCATGACCATTGTCAGAGATAGTTAATGAAGCCCCAGGATAAGCCAAAAACAATATGTAACGAGCTTAGGTTAATTAGTCTACTCTTGTGTGCCACTGCTTAAGAATAACACGTCAGAGTTCGGCCCCTTGCATTGCATGCACTTGTGTCAACTAATGTGCAAGTTGGGGAGAGAGCAGATAGCTAAACAAATGCGTCGCGGATTTGTGACAGAGATATGAACCATGAGCGCGAGACAGGGGATCCGATCGACCCCTAGATCCGTGCTTAATTTTCTCCTAAGTTCCATTAATGCATGGCACCCTTGGTTTCCCTATGGAGATTAGGTAGGATTAGCGGATAAAAGATTCAGACACTGACAAATCGCTAGCCACATGCTATGGAGTTTTTCTTGCTGATCACGCGTCTGTTGAAATCCATGGGACCAGCTAGTACGCATGCTTCATTTTAAGAACCCGTCCTACTTCGAAGTTCTAAGAGCAACTTCAACGGGTTGACCTAAACGAACAACGATTTTGTCAGCTTTTTGTTTGTTTGAATCGGTCAAGCGGACACGGACGTCCGCTTTCGCGATTGGATCGGCGCGTGCGTCCAACACTGACCCGATCCATTTTGACGACGCTAGAAAAAAAGACACATGCACATTTAAAAAAACAATATTAATTAAACATTAAAGCCGCCCACGAAGGCCCACGAGAGTCCACGCGTCCACATTAGCATTTAAGAAAAATAAAAACAACCAACCTAAACTACGAGGCGGCGCGTAGTCCTAGACGTCGTCATCGTCCTCCTTCCTTGGGGTTGGTGAGGTCGATGAGCGTCGGCGCAGGGCCGGCCCAGGGGAACGCCGTGTTCCAGGCGGCGGCGATGTAGGCTGCGGGCAGCTGTTCCGGCGCGGGGGGTTGTGCGGCCACTTGTGCAGCCGCGGCCTGGCGCGCCTCCTCCTCAGCCTCGCGCTACTCCTCCTCGGGGTCGCGCTCGAGCATCTTCTCGTACTCGCCGCGACAGTGCTCCTCAGCCAGCCGTCGCTGGCGCCACATCTCGAGGTAGGCCGCCTCTTGCGCCGGCGTCGCCCTCATCCAAACCGGTGGCGCGGACACCCACTCGCGCAGTACTTCGTCCAAGAGTAGCGCTCGATCGGGAACGGCTCCGGCTCGGGCTCCGGCTGCGGCTCCGGGTCCGCCTTGACGCGCCGTCGGGAGGGGATGGCGGGGCCACCCGCGGCGCCACGCAGTCGCTGGCCGCGGAGAGGGCAATGGCTCGCGCCATGGCCGCCTCGTACCGGGCCACCTCTTCCTTCGCCGCGTCCACCCTGCACCGCTCGTCCTCCTCGCTCTCGCGGTAGACCGTTGCAAGGGCCGCCTGGTAGGCGCCCTCCACCCCCTGGTCCTCCTCGCGGACGACGAGCGGGGGCTGCGGCAGGCTGCAGTCGACCTCGCGCACGCCATGGCGCCTCGCCTCCTCGTGCTCGAGGCGAACCACCGCTTCCAGTTCGGCGAGTCGATGGCGTAGGTGTCACCGCGGCGCTGCTCCAGCGTCAGCAGCGCCCGCCGGCGCCGCAGCTCCTCCGCGTGCGCCCTAGCCGACCGCGGCGCCACCGGCACTGGGATGCTCTCTGGATTCAGATGCCACTCGTGCGGCAGAGTGAGGTCGGGGTACGACAGAGGCACGCTGTGCTACCAGTGCCACTCTGCCTGGTGCACTGGCACGTTCACGCGCTGCCTCTGCCGGCGAGCCGGTGCTGGAGGAGGCGGGAGGAGCTCCGATGGAAAAGGGACAGCGGAGGCCTTGCTGCTGCCGGCGCCGGAGAAGAGCCCCATCTCGCTGTGGTGGTGGTGGCTAGGGTTTGTTGGCGACGGAGGAGCAGAGTTGGCTAGATGTGGACGGCGAGTTTGGATGAGGACGGTCCCGCCGCACGGTCGGCTTAAAAAGGACGACCGCCGTCGCTGACGCGTGGGCCCATGGTCATAAATTAAGCTGACCGCGTGGACAGCGGGTAGTTGGACGGCCCCCGAGAAGACGCGCATGGCGTCCGTTCCGCGTTCGCGTCGACCTATTTGTGGCATAAATTTGGACCGCAAATGCGTCGGCGCGGACGCGAACCGAACGTGATTTGGATTTAGATCGACGCGTTGGGCCGTCACTTTTGTTCATGCCTACCCAAACAGATGCAGACGGATGAAATGTGTCGCTTCTTTGGAGTTGCTCTAAATTTCTCAAAAAATCATTCGTACTGTGAAGTTTTTCTTACTGACGATGCGTCTGTCCTAATCCACAGAACGATCTATAGCGTGCTGTGTGCATAGGTAAGTATTCGTCGTACTTCGAAATTTTATTCCAGTTTTCTCTAGAAGTCATCATTTCTCAATCAGAATTAATCTAAAATGCCCCACAAAAATAATAATTAATCCAAAGCTGTTGTATAAACTATAAACCATTCTCTATTTTTTAGTTTTTGTACAAACCATTCTACTGGTAAAAAAGGAAGCTATGATGTATCTTGTACGGCTCAGGCAAGGGAAGGGTGATATCAGCGGTGTATATTCGATTCACTCTGTTTGTAGTAGTGTCGCTAGGTGGTCTGCATATCTCAATGTATTTTTTGGTGTTTGTTATACTATCATGATTGATGATAAATAGATAAAAAATTCTCTAAAAAGACATATGAAAGTATTATGTAAACTATATAAACTATAAAAACAACTCGCAAGGAATGACAATACTTTATTGTATAGTAAATAGACTGAAAATATTCATTTGCATTACCTCACTCTTCATTAGGCTGGACAACAAGAACACATATTTGCAGTACACAAGCCTGACACGACCAAGTAACCGTATACATGCGCGTATATACGGTTGCATATACAAATACACCACCACATAATATTACTCGTTATGTTTACACTTTTCTTCCTTGCCATGCATGACATGGAAATGACACGTACGTAACGCAGGTCAAGTACATTTATACTAGCACAAAATGCAAACCACACCCCGGGTATTTAGAAAATTAAACATGCCACACTGCTACTTTCTGTAGCCAGGACAGGGCTCCTGTCCTCTCTAGGCCATCGCGCTGGTGGCTCGGCCGCCGGGCTTGTGGCCCACGACGGTGGCCAGCGCGTTCCGGACGGCCACGGCGACGCCGCAGCCCTTCACCACCCTCCTGTCGCACTCTCGGTCCGTCCCGAAGCAGCTCGACGGCGCCGCCGCATCCTCGAAGACGTCGCCGGCCGAGAACGCTCGTCGGTGGGCGCCTGCGGAGCCCCGTGCAGCGAAGGGCGAAGACTGCACCGTGAACACCGGCGACATGGACGATGCGGTGGACGACGAGGACGACCAGGAGATGGAGGAGGAGGAGCACGGCGACGTCCTGCGCCGGGGCCTCCGGAAGAGGGCGATGACGCCGCCGGGCCAGCGCCTCCCGGACCCGCCGGCGCCGCCCCTCTTGGAGCCGCCCTTGCCGCCGGCCGCGTAGTAGGAGGGCGGCGGCGTGAGAGGCGGGAGCGCGGCGGCGGAGGGCGAGCTCTTGGGCGTGCCCGGCTGCGACTCCCACAGGAAGGGCACGGAGCCGGCCGAGGCGACGCCGTAGTACACCCGGAAGGACGGGACGGCGATGGCTACGTCCTTGGACAGCATCCTGGAGTAGAGCTTGGTGCTCCCCTGCTGCTGATTGACGCGTTTGTCCGGCCTCTCCTCCTTGCGCGTGGTGCTCGCCATGGCCGGCAGGAACGACGCTGATCTCTCCCTAGCTAGCTGCTTCTTGGCTACTGGAGTACGTACTAGTGTACTACCCAATTAGAGAGAGGGGTAGCTAGAGAGAGAGAGAGAGAAAGAGAGAGAGAGAGAGAGAGAAAAGGGGTGTGTAAAGGGAAGGAAGGAAGGAAGGGAAGAAGGTGCGAGCCAGTTGAGAAGGAGAGGCTGCAGGGCAGTGGCACTGGCATCTAGCCAGCTATGGCAATTATATATCGCCGGGGTGGGTAGATCAGCTAGATGCCGGCCATGCTCCGCCGGGGCCCAGTGTTCCGGCTTCGACCCTGGAAAAGAACGGTCACGATCGCCATTCGTGTCGACCGTGGTTTATATCTGAGTGAATTGAGTTTAGTTTCGACTAGATATTATGTATGTCACCAGCTGCAGGTCTACACTAGTTATTCGATCCTACTGTTATTTTCAAGAGTTGCACTTTTTTTTAACACCTATTAGCCTACGAATATCCGGTGCACTTGACACAACGCTATCATCAACCATTTTTTAAAACATACTTTCTCTCGTCCCATAATATAAGAATGTTTTTGACACTATAGGACGGAGAGAATAGTATAGATGCAGACATTTATACATACGCACAAACACTTATTCCTATGAAACACACACATTCTACCTCTATGAACGTCTTCGAAAAACTGAGCCGACATACACATCAACCATTCTAGGTCATGGCGGCTCCAGGAATTTGCAACCGGGTATTCATCTGTATTCATTTTGCCAAAATCATTGTTGTTTTTCAAAAAATATCACTGTTTTGCCAATATTAATAGGTGTTCACATTAAGACCCAAGAATACCCCTAGTGCCGCCCCCTAGATAACTTAATTACTGATGAATGCATGTCATTCAACCATTGATAGTAATGTAGTAGTACATGTGAAGCATATATATAAGGGCTCACACGAAAAAACATTAATTTGTCATGGATATACTTTAGTACTCCCTCCGTTCCCAAATACTTGTCTTTCTAGGCATTTCAACTGGACACAACATACGGATGCATGTAGACATATTTTAGACTGTAGATTCATTCATTTTGCTCCGTATGTAGTCACTTGTTGAAATTTCTAGAAAAATAAATATTTGGGAACGGAGGGAGTAGAAAATTAAAAGTTTATATGTTTCAAAGAGATCTATTGCCGACCGATCTGTCTACCTCGTGCTGATCTCTGCCCCGGGAGAGAAAGAGAGAGTGGCATAAGAGACGAGCTGACCTTTGCCGTTGTCCAACAAGCATTTGACACGGCATTGCTGGTGGACATAATTAAAGGTTATTGCGTGCATATGCAAACAGGGACATGCATGCATACATGGCGGCCCGCTTACGTAATGATCCTGGTATAAGATAAACTCCAAAATGAGAAGATGATGAAACCCCATCAAAGATATTTACTCTCCACTTTGGTTCCTGGAGAAACAGTCCACTATTTTTATCGCTAACCTTAGCCAAAGAAACAGGCATTCCAAACTCGATTATTTAGTAAATCAGCAGTTTTTGGCTTCACTTCTACTCCCTCCGTTCCTAAAAACTTGTCTTTCTAGACATTTCAAATGACTACTACATACGGATGTATGTAGACATATTTTAAAGTGTAGATTCACTCATTTTGCTTCATATGTAGTCACTTGTTGAAATGCCTAGAAAGACGAGTATTTAGAAACGGAGGGAGTATACGTGTTTATCATGCAATCATGTTAGTGTTTTGTTAGCCCACTCTATCTCTACTCATTTTGTACTTAAAAAGAACGTAAGATTTTCGTTTCGCTCTTTTTTTGTCCAACCTCTCTATGTATGTTCTCTCATCCTCCCTGTTTCAATCTTTACACCTCCTATCTTTGGAGTTATTTCCCACTGTTTTTCATGAAAACCATCTTAACTGATCCACGTCTTATTATTACACCAAATAGAATCATGTTTTCTACTGTAAACCAATGTGAGCTTACGAAATAAAATCAATTTTTTTATACAGAATCAAATTAGCAATCCACCTTTGGTTCCTGGAGAAAAATCCACCTTTTTTATTTTTATCGCTAACCTTAGACAAAGAAACTGACATATGTAACTCCATTGTTTAACCAGGAACGTCGGTTAGAAGAAATGGTACAATTAATAAATCAATAGTTTTTGACATCACTTTAATACATGTTTATCGTGCAATCATGTTAGTGTTTTCTTAGCCCACTCTATTCTTATAAAAAAATAAAAAGAGCGTACGATTTTTGTTTCGCTCTTTTTTTCAAACCTCTCTCCTCCTCACCCTCTTCCCAGTTTTGATTTTTTTTACCCTTTTTTCTTAGCCCGCTTAGCTTCCGTGCCCAGAAAGACTTCGACTATACTATAAAAAAAGAGCTAGATGATCTGTTATCAAGTGAGTAGAAAGGCAGGTCTAGAATGCCGTTGGTAGGCCTAAGTCCCTCACCTAGAGTCATCATCGGATTTGTCAGGAATTGCAAGAAACCACCACATTTGCGGCTAGATTTACAGGAAACTATCAACTCGTTAATCTGTTGCAAAAGACACCAAAAAATCTGTTAAGTCATTGCAAAAAGCACCGATCAAATGATTTGATCCGTTTAATCACTTTCTTACAAGTGGGTCCAGATTGTAAGGAATTGATTTAACAAAAAAAATAACACATACACCCCTAGATTAAAAAAACAAAAGCAATCAGCCCCCGGTGGAACACGGACGCCCTGTCCACTCCGCGCTGCTGCCCTCGTCGAGGAGGCGGCCAGCCTCGTCGGCGACGGAGAGGGCCACGCCTCGGGGGAGGACGAGGAGGCGGCCGGCGTCCACGACTGCACTGCGAACCGCCTCCATAGCACGCGGGTCGTGATGGCGACGCCCTCCGGCAGCCCCGCGCCTCCGCCGCCGCGCTGTTGCAGGAGCCTGTGCTGCGCGCCACCGCGCCGCTTGCGCTGCTCGCGCCCGAGCTGAGCGCGGATGCGTTTTGCATCCTGCCATGGCGGCTCGCCTTTGCTTGCTCCCGCGTCTTCGCGCCGCTTCCGCTGCTTGCGCTCGAGCTGAGCGCGGCCAGCGCGGCTTGCCTTCGCGCCGCCATGCCGCTGTAGGAGCCTGTGCTGAGCGCCGCTTCCACCGCTCGTGCTCAACCTGAGCGCGGCTGCGCTTTGTGTCCAGACACGGCGGCTCGCCTCTGATTGCTCCCGCGCCACCGCGCTCGCGGCCGCACCGCCGTCTCGCGGTCGCGCCGCCGCTGCTGCTCGTGGCCGTGTCGCCGCGCTTCCGCCGCTGCTCGCACTGCTCGCCCAGGTCACGGCGGCGCTGGCCTCCGGTCCCGATTGGATCAGCGAGGAGCGGGCTCGAGCGCGCCGAGGCGCTGGCCGGCGCGTGCGTGTGGGGGCAGGGTGGGGGTCTGATTGCTTTTGATTTTTAGATCCAGGGATGTGTGTGTTATTTTTTTGCTATGTCAACTTCTTACAATTTGGCCCAACTTGTAAGAAAGTGATTAAACGGGCCAAATCATCCGATCAGTGCTTTTTGCAACGACTTAACAGATTTTCCGGTGTTTTCTGCAACGGATTAACGAGTTGATGGTTTCCTGCAAACCTAGCCGCAAATGTGGTGGTTTTTTGCAATTGACTCACCTACAGGAGTCGAAAATGAAGTAGGTCCAGGTATGATCAAGCCCTGTCGTGAGCCAGTGCTTGAACCGTGGTTGAGACTGCTGATGCCTCTTAGATTAGCGAATAGACCCCCCTAGGATTGTTGGCCTAAGCGCCCTCTTGGACTCGAAAGATTAGTGGGTGTAGGCTTCGGTGGAGTTCCAGACCTGGCCCACCTCTTATCTTTGTTTTGTTTCAAGGCTGGCTAGGAGTCAGGTGACTGAATTTAGATTTTGGGTCAATCAATTTTTATTTCTTTAATAAAAATGACATTCCTATTCCAGTTTATTGGGCTGATTTCTTCACTGCCAAACTGCTATCGCCAGGGGATTTTGATTGGGCAAAAGGCATATTACAGTCCAAATTATGGCAGCTAATTCAAGAGGGCAGTGTTGCTGGAGAAGTCAGACAATTGGTAATCCCAAATGCCTGCCCATCAAGGGATCACCCCCACTTGCTATCTTTTTTTAGCGGGATAGGCTATCACTCAAGGTTACTCTACTGCACAAACCCTTAGATCAACTCCTATTACACACGTTGAGCATTTTAGTACCTCTGTTGTGCACCTGAAGAGAAAATAGAACAAGACCCCAATTCTAGTTACAGAAGTCAGAAGGAGTGATAGGCTCAAGCTTCTTGCAAAGGGATGCAAGGGAAAGACATGTATTGATAGAAATTGTCTTGCATGTGCTCCTCGTGCCGCTGCATTAAATAAAAAGGTGGTGAAATGTCTGCATGAAAAATTTGGAATGGCTGAGAGCAAGCCAACAGGTATGAAGAGGCAAAAGATCTCCACCAAAAATCTGATGATGATGTAAAGAGCAATAAAAACACAAAAAAAATGCAAAGAAGAAGTATAGGACTAGGAAGATGGCCTTTTAGGTTGCAGTTTGCAATGGCTATAACATTCAGATGCCCTGCTCTTTTGCTTTTCAATACTTATTTGTAATTCAGACAACTATGATCTTTATCGAGACTACTCCAGTATTTATCCTGAATGTAATAACCTTATTCAGTTTCTGTTGTGTTTTGGTCTTGCCTAGTCCCTCTCAGGCAAGCATATTTCAAGTTCACTGTTGGGACCCGATGTTCTATGCATTCCCCATTTATCTAGATTTATTAGAATAAAACAGAGGCGCTCCGTTGATTATCCGAGGACCAAGCAATCACGCGAGCACGACACTGAGATTTGTTAACGAGGTTCATCATCATGGCTACATCCCCGGAGCATGACTACGGGCGCTCCTCCCCATGACACCGTCACAATACCGCACCCCGGCCGCCCGGGCGCCGGCACACGCTGCCGGCTCCCCCGCGTGCCTGTGCTATTATGTCGGCATAGGTTACATCGTGTGTCTACCCTCGTTATATATGAGAAGCCTAGGATACAAGTGTCCTATTAGGACACAACTCCTACCCTGTCTACACACAGTCCAAAACTAAGTCCAACTGTAACCTACCTTGTACAATAATATTCGACATAATTCTAACAAATTCCACCTTGGCGAATATTCTTCACCACCTTGAATTCGTCCGTGCGTCGAACCTCCATGTACATTGGACTTGAGATACACCATGAGCACCGCTGCTACTCCCAGACTCCATGTGACTCCACCTGCAACTGTAGTCCCTTTTCGTCTTCATCACAGTCAACACTCGAGCAAAAATTAAGTTCCTCGTTACTCTACTTTGTGC
Organism: Triticum urartu; assembly: GCF_056163025.1. NCBI lineage: Eukaryota > Viridiplantae > Streptophyta > Magnoliopsida > Poales > Poaceae > Triticum > Triticum urartu. Next base: position 122,368,209 of record NC_141873.1, read on the forward strand.
TCCCAACTTCCGGAGTATCCGCTCAACGCCATCACACACCAATCATTAATCTGCGTGAAAATGAACAACTCACATATTGGGTGTCACATATAAGAGTTACCTGAACTCAACATCACCGCTCTTTCATGACCGTCTGTCTGAAACTTGAAGGAATTTCACCGTCGCTCTGTGTCACTTTGAGTCAAATTCACAGTTGTCTCATCCTTTTTTTCCCGAATAGTCTCTGACATGTCCCATAGCTATAGCACTCTGCCTCCTTCTGCCTTGTCATCCGCACTTTGCCATGTGCACTGAACACCACAGAATATACGGCCATGTACTCTCTCAGCTTTTGACAATTTCAGACCCTCCGCCACTTTCTCAGATTCTCCATGGTCAACTCCTGTCCATCTTCCGGCACCGATAGACCCAGTCACCAACTTGAATCCGGTACTCGTCAACACTGCTTCAGCACCCCCTGCACACTTTGTCTAACAACATATCTGACCACCGGTGCCCTGGCCTGTCGCTATGTCCCGTGCTTACCGCACGCCTCGCCGCTATCACCGCGTCGAGCCTCTACTGTCCTGGTCGAGTCTCCCGGGCCGCGAACCCACACCACTCAAACCCCTACTGCAGAGAACCACCGATCATCACCGACTGATGCCGAGTATCACGTCTCCATCAGACCACTGGTACCCAGTCCGATCCACGTGTCTCTCGCTATCCTGCCGAAATAGGCTTCGACTCTCCGAATTCTTACGCCGTAGCCCCTCCATCAGCTCGGAGTGAAGTCGTCCATCAGACTCCAGCTCCACCTTCAACATGACTCCATGGTAGATGATCAGTCCACCCTCGCGCCCCGTCGACTTCAAGCTCTCTCATGTGTGCACTGCCTTGAATCAACCCTGCGCCATAGTCTTGTCGAAGCCGCACAAGCCCTCGGGCCCGCACCACGTGTTTCCACGCCCCAGAAGTCGGTCACCATCAGCATCACGCTCCTATGTCGTCGTCGCTGAAATCACCGCCGTCTTCTGCTTTGACCAACATCCCCGTCGATCCGTCGGACAGTCTAGTCCGACCCAGCCGAAGTTATCCGACTGCAATCATGCTCCACCCCGCATCTTGTCCGCCCGCACGTCTCAGTGCATTGCTTGACGCCCTGTGTCTGCATGATCCCTCACGACGCGCTTCAGGTTCCACAAGCCTTATACGCACGTCGCCAGTTTACTGTCGTCTCTGTCGTAGGACGTTCTAACTGACCAAAAGCCATCAGTCCGACCATGCCCCACCAGTTGTTCTCCTGCCGTGTGGCTCTCCGATCACCCGCTGCTCACCTAATGGCTTCTCTCGCTAAAACCATCAGGACTCGCACGACTCTGTATTTGTTTGTCCACGTCGTCCATGCTCTACGGCCCTGACAACACTTGCAAACCTAACTCTGCCGATTGTCGTAGTCCCCTGAGCAAGCTGATCATGCCAACACCATCTAAACTATACAGGAACCATCCCTGCTGCCCATGACACCTTGATTTTCCTTGTAATTGTCTAGAACCACGAGAATATAATCACAATCCAACAGCCAACACCAGTCCTCCTCTTACACATCACGTATCTTCCTGATGCATGCACTCCATGTACTTTTGACTAGCACAAACAACATCAAATACATAACGTGTCCTAGATCCTGCCCTTGACTTTTGATTGCTCTTTTCCTTTTAACAAATCTCCTGTCACCTGCATGCACCGAAGCTCCTTCTGTAGACCTGTAGCGACCAAAGCTGCTCCCTCATCGACCTCCTGCGTGTCTAGCTTGCTGCGCCTGGGCCATCTGAGTGCCATGGGCCTGCTGCTGCATCTAGCCCAGCCCCAGCCTCCAACGAGCGATCGGCGTGGAAAGCACGCTAGCTCGCCGACCACGCGTGTGTCGAGCCTCGCGAGCCGCCTTCCTGCTGCCGCTGGCTGTACGTGTTCCGCTCGGATCCTGCCACCTCGAACACAGCTACCGCCGCACGCACTTTCGATCTTTTGCAACTTCTAATCTCGCCGACTCTACCGTGAACTGCTTCTCTGATTCCGATTGCTTTATACGCGTCGATCTCCGATCGCTGCTGCACGTACGCCGTACCTCCACAGCCGCCGGTCTTCGTCGCTCTCCTCTAAATCAACGATCCGCAACCTTCAGACCTTGCAACCTTGTTCATGATACCACTTGTTAGAATAAAACCGAGGCGCTCTGTTGATCATCCGAGGACCAAGCAATCACACGAGCACGACACCGAGATTTGTTAACGAGGTTCACCATCATGGCTACATCCCCGGGGCATGACTACGGGCGCTCCTCCCCACGACACCGTCACAATACCGCACCCCGGCCGCCCGGGCGCCGGCACACACCGCCGGCTCCCCCGCGTGCCTGTGCTATTATGTTGGCATAGGTTACATCGTGTGTCTACCCTCGTTATATATAAGAGGCCTAGGATACAAGTGTCCTATTAGGACACAACTCCTACCCTGTCTACACACAGTCCAAAATCAAGTCCAACTGTAACCTACCTTGTACAATAATATTCGACATAATTCTAACAAGATTTATACAAATGACCAGACAATCTTGGAAAGTATTGAACTAAAATATCCAGGGTATCAATTCCCCAAATAGATGGGTTCACATTCAGAATAAAATTAATGAAAGTTGCTGCATTGTAGTATGTTTTTATGAGACTAAAAAAGAGCACATTGGCATGACTTTTCTTAGAAATTTCAGTCCTGCAAGATTTGATCAATTTGCTTTTCTGGCCTGAGTGGGTAGGTCAGGAGGTCTCTTAACTATCTGGTGCTCATCTCATTTCAAGGGTGAGGTTCTGTTCCAGAATGAGTATGCTTTATCAGTAGGACTTCAATCCACTAGATGTGAAAATTACTGGACTTTAACCTATTTATGTTCCATGTCAAGATGACAAAAAATTTGAATTCCTACATTGGTTGGATGGCATTGAAATTCCTGATGAGGCTGATTAGGTAACGTTGGGAGGTTTCAATTGATAAGAAGTTTTGAGGATAGAAGTAAACCTGGGGGGAATATAAATGAAATGCTTTTGTTTAATGCAGATATCAGTAAGCTTATTTGGGTGGATATCCCCTTGAAAGGGAGAAAGTTCACATGGAGTAACATGCAGTCCATCCCTTTGCCTAGGAAATTGGACCAGTTCTTCACTTCACCTACTTGGACTACGTCTTACCCAAACACACTAGCTTTCAATCTAGCCATGACTGTTTCTGGCCACGTCCCATGTGTCATTCATATTCAGATTAACATGCCTAAAAGTAACTTGTTCATATTTGAGAATAGATGGATGGAACATGATCAATTTCTCCCTCTAGTTGAGGCTGTTTGGACATAGAGTATCCACTTTGTTGATGCTGCTAAGAGAACCAATGCCAAAATGAAGACTATCAGAAAGAGTCTCAAGACTTGGTCTAGGACACTTTCCAACCCGAAACATGACATATCATATGCCAATTATTTAATTGCATTTTTGGATAGCACTGGAAATCAATAGATCTAGATGCCATTGAATCTACACTAAGATTGGATCTTAAGGCTCACCTGCTCCTCCTTTTGAAGCAACAAAAGATTTACTAACAGCAAAGGAAAAAATTAAATGGGTAACTTTGGGCATTGAGAACTCCTAGTTTTTTCCTGTGTTGGCTACTATTTAGAACAGATCAATTGCATTACTTCCTTCACTACTGAGGATGGCTCAGTAGTATTTGAGCATGAAAAGAAGGCCGGAAATCTTCATGATGCTTTCAAAGATGGACTGGGTAAATCTGAATCATTTTGTAGACCCGATGAGCTTCTAAATCTTCTAGAGCCACATCCTAGATTGGATTCCTAGAGCAGCCATTCACACATAAATAAATTGGTGATGTTATCAAGGGATTACCTTCCAACAAATCTCTTGGTCCTGATGGTTTTAACATTGACTTCATCAAGAAATGTTGGCATATTATCAAGAAAGATTTCTATGATCTCTATGATCAGTTTTATAGAGGTGAGCTATGTTCGCAAAGCATTAATAGTAGCTTAATTACCCTCATACCAGAAATGGCTAGGGTAACAAGAGTTAATGATTACAGGCCAATTTCATTGCTCAGCTGCACACTTGCACTATTAAGCTCTTAAGAAAATTGCTAGCAAACAAACTGCAATATATCATTCTAGAGTTGATCCATACCAACCAATATGGATTCATTAAAACTAGGACAATCCGGGATTGTATAGCTTGGGCATATGAATACCTTTTCCAATGCCACCTGAGTAAAAATTCCACTGCTATACTCAAACTAGATTTTGAGAAAGCATTTGACAAAATTGAGCATGGAGGGTTTCACATATCTGTTGTTTTGGTTCAAAATGGTCTGCCTAGAATTCTAAAATAATGTCAACTGACAAATATGTTGTTTTGCTGAATAGTTTAGCAGTCAAGCAATTTATTTTCAAGAGATAGGTTAGGCAAGGAGATCCTATTTCTCCTTTGCTATTTGTGTTAGATGTTGATATCCTCCAAACCATCATTAATAATGCCATGCCGAACAGTGTCATACAACCACCAAATGTTTCAAGATCTTATTCCAATTTCCCAATTTTGTAGTATGCAGATGACACTCTAACCATTATGCAACATGTTGTTGGGAAACCTAGTAGAAAACAAAAAAATGGCCTTACGATCACCCAGGAACAGTATGAAGATGCATTAACGGGTTGGATCAGGTCGTTACTGACTCCGAGTAGAAGCAGAAGTTGACGGGTCGATGTAGATCATACTTGGCGTACCTTGAACCGTAGATGAACGATCTCGCGAACTGCCCATGAGCAGTCCATCGGACGGAAGACCGAAAGCACGACCTCTCTACGAGTTGCAAGCGTACAGTCCTCACGGTCCGGCAGCGCTTTGCCGTCGAGAGCTAATCGTCATCGAAGAATTAAAGGGAGGAGATTAGAACCACAACAATCTTCTAATTATGAGGATTAGAGGATCTAGGTCAAGCTCTAATTGATCAACTAGGACCAACTAGAACTAGAGAACTAGAGGAGGCTCCAAAATTGTGTGGCTAAAAGTGCCCAAAGCCTCTATTATATATAGGTTGGAGGGGAGGAGGGGGTGCCACAAGGAGGGAAGGAATCCCCTCCCCTTGAGCCGTCCAAGGGGGAAAGGAAGAGTCCTTCCCCCACCCCAATTCGGCCACCCTAGGAGGAAAGAGGGGGTGTCTCCCCTATTGGGCCTTAGTGGCCCAATTCTCTATTGGGGAACATAGCAATAATTCAAAAAAATTCCTACATGTCACCAAGATCAATCTAGGAGATGCTAGAAACGAGAGAGAGGGAGTGCATCTTCATACCCTTGAAGATCGCTAAGCGGAAGCGTTACAAGAGCGCGGTTGGTGGAGTCGTACTCGTGGCGATTCAAACCGCGGAAGATCAGATCCAAGCGTCGAACGGACGGCGCCTCCGCATTCAACACACGTACAGCTCGGGGACGTCTCCTCCTTCTTGATCCAGCAAGGGGAGAGGAGAAGTTGAGGGAGAGCTCCGGAAGCACCACGGCGTGGTGGTGGAGCTTGCGGTTCTTCGGCAGGGCTTCACGAAGCACTACGGAGGAGGAGAAGGTGTTAGAGGAGGGAGGGGTTGCGCCAGGGGAAGGGGTGTGGCTACCCTCTCTCTCCCTCACTATATATAGGGGGAAGGGGGTGAAGGAGGTACCCTAGGGTTCCCTAGGGGAGGGGCGGCGCCACAGGGGAAACCCTAGATGGGTTTGGGCGCCCCCACCCCTAGGAAACTTGCCCCCTAAGCCGGGAGGGGCGGCTGTCCTAGGGGAGGCGCCCCCAGCTCTCCAGGTTACGTGAGAGGGGTTGGGAGGGGCGCACAGCCCCTTAGTGAGCTGGTGTGCCCCCTCCCCTTGGCCCATAAGTCCCCCAACGCTTGTCGAGGCCTCCGAAACACCTTTCGGTCACGCTGGTCTTCACCCGGTACTCCCAGAACAATTCCGGACTCCAATACCCTTTGTCCAATATATCAATCTTCACCTCCGGACCATTCCGAAGTTCCTCGTCATGTCCGGGATCTCATCCGGGACTCCGAACAACCTTCGGTAACCACATAATATTTCCCATAACAACTCTAGTGTCACCAAACCTTAAGTGTGTAGACCCTACAGGTTCGGGAACCATGCAGACATGACCGAGACATCTCTCCGGCCAATAACCAATAGCGGGATCTGGATACCCATATTCACTCCCACATGTTCCACAATGATCTCATCGGATGAACCACGATGTCGGTATTCAATCAATCCCGTATACAATTCCCTTTCTCCATCGGTATGTTACTTGCCCGAGATTCATTGTCGGTATCCCTATACCTCGTTCAATCTCGTTACAGGCAAGTCTCTTTACTCGTTCTGTAACGCATGATCCCATGGCTAACTTCTTAGTCACATTGAGCTCATTATGATGATGCATTACCGAGTGGGCCCAGAGATACCTCTCCGTCATACGGAGTGACAAATCCCAGTCTCGATTCATGCCAACCCAACAGACACTTTCGGAGATACCTGTAGTGCACCTTTATAGCCACCTAGTTACGTTCCAATGTTTGATACACCCAAAGCACTCCTACGGTATCTGGGAGTTGCACAATCTCATGGTCTAAGGAAATGATACTTAACATTAGAAAAGCTCTAGCAAACGAACTACACGATCTTGTGCTATGCTTAGGATTGGGTCTTGTCCATTACATCATTCTCCTAATGATGTGATCCCGTTATCAACGACATCTAATGTCCATGGTTAGGAAACCATAACCATCTATTGATCAACGAGCTAGTCAACTAGAGGCTTACTAGGGACATGTTGTGGTCTATGTATTCACACATGTATTATGGTTTCCGGTTAATACAATCATAGCATGAACAATAGACAATTATCATGAACAAGAAAAATATAATAATAACCATTTTATTATTGCCACTAGGGCATATTTCCTACAGTCTCCCACTTGCACTAGAGTCAATAATCGAGTTCACATCGCCATGTGATTAACACTCATAGTTCACATCGCCATGTGACTAATACCCAAAGAGTTTAATAGAGTCAATAATCTAGTTCACACCGCCATGTGATCAACACCCAAGAGTTTACTAGAGTCAATAATCTAGTTCACATCACCATGTGATTAACACTCAATGAGTTCTAGGGTTTGATCATGTTATGCTTACGAGAGAGGTTTTAGTCAACGGGTATGCAACATTCAGATCCGTGTGTTCTTCGCAAATCTCTATTCCATATTGTAGATGTTGCTATTATGCTCCACTTGGAGCTATTCCAAATGGTTGCTCCACTATACGTATCCGGTTTGCTACTCAGAGTCATCCGGATAGGTGTTAAAGCTTGCATCAACATAAACCTTTACGCCGAACTCTTCATCACCTCCATAATCAAGAAACATTTCCTTATTCCTAAGGACAATTTTGACCGCCGTCTAATGATAAACTCCTGGATCACTCTTATACCCCCTTGCCAGACACATGGCAAGGCACAATGCGGTACACATCATGGCATATCGTATAGAGCCTATGGTTAAGGCATAGGGGACGACTTTCATCCTTTCTCTTTCTTCTGCCGTGGTCGAGCTTCAAGTCTTAACTTCACACCTTACAACTTAGGCAAGAACTCCTTCTTTGACTGATCCATCTTGAACTCCTTCAAGATCATGTCAAGGTATGTGCTCTGTGAAAGTCTTATCAGCATCTTGATCTATCTCTATAGATCTTGATACCCAACATGTAAGCAGTTTTACACAGGTCTTTCTTTGAAAAACTCCATTCAAACAACCCTTTATGCTTTCCAGAAATTCTACATCATTTCCGATCAACAATATGTCATCCACATATACCTATCAGAAATGTTGTAGTGCTCCCACTCACTTTCTTGTAAATACAAGTTTCTTGCAAACTTTGTATAAACCTAGAAAGGTTTGATCACCTCATCAGAGCATATGATCCAACTCTGAGATGCTTGCTCCAGTCCATAGAAGGATCGCTGGAGTTTGCATACCTTTTAGCATCCTTAGGGTTGACAAAAACCTTTTGGTTGTCGCACATACAGCCTTTCCTCATGGAAACCGTCAAGGAAACTTTGTTTTGACATCCATCTACCTGATTTCGTAAACGAAAATGCAGCAACTGCTAACATAGTTCTAACAGACTTTAGCATCGCTATGATTGAGAGAGTCTCATCATAGTCAACTCCTTGAACTTGTCGGAAACTTCTTTGAGACAAGTCGAGCTTCACAAATGGTGAAATTACCATCAGTGTCTGTCTTCTTCTTAAAGATCTGTTTATTCTCAATGGCTTTCCGTTCATCGGGCAAGTCCACCAAAGTCACAACTTTGTTCTCATACATGGATCCTATCTCGGATTTCATGGCTTCCAGCCATTTGTTGGAATCCGGGCCTACCATCGCTTCTTCATAGCTCATAGGTTCATTGTTGTCCAACAACATGACCTTTAAGACAGGGTTACCACTGAGAAGTTGTACACACCCTTGTCGACCTACGAGGTTAGATAGTAATTTGATCTGAAGCTTCATGATCATCATCATTAGCTTTCTCTTCGACTAACGTAGTTGCCACAGAAACATCTTTCTGTGCTACGCTACTCTCTGGTTGAAGTGAAGGTTCAACAACCTCATCAAGTTCTATCTTCCTCCCACTCAATTCTTTCGAGAGAAACTCTTTCTCGAGAAAGGACCTGTTCATAGCAACAAACACTTTGCCCTCAGATCTGAGATAGAAGGTATACCCAATCGTCTTGTTTGTGTATTCTATGAAGACACAATTTTCCATTTTGGGTTCGAGCTTTTCTGGCCGAAGCCTATCGACATAAGCATCGTAGCCCCAAATCTTAAGAAACAACAGCTTAGGTTTCTTGCCAAACCATAGTTCATACGGTGTCGTCTCCATGGACTTAGATGGTGCCCTATTTAAAGTGAATGTAATTGTCTCTAATGCATAACCCCAAAATTATAGCGGTAGATCGCTAAGAGACATCCTAGATCGCACCATATCCAATAAGGTTCGATTACGACGTTCGGACACACCATTACGCTATGGTGTTCCAGGCGGCGTCAACTTGAAACGGTTCCACCTTGTCTTTAGTGATTGCCAAACTCATAACTCAGATACTCTTCCCTTGATCAAATCATAGGAACTTGATATTCTTGTTACGATGATTCTCAACTTCACTCCGAAATTGCTTGAACTTTTCAAATGTTTCAGACTTATGCTTCATTAAGTAAATATACCTGTCGGTGTCAAAACCGGCGGATCTCGGGTAGGGGGTCCCGAACTGTGCGTCTAGGCGGATGGTAACAGGAGGCAGGGGACACGAAGTTTTACCCAGGTTCGGGCCCTCTTGATGGAGGTAAAACCCTACGTCTTGCTTGATTAATATTGATGATATGGGTAGTACAAGAGTAGATCTACCGCGAGATCAGAGAGGCTAAACCCTAGAAGCTAGCCTATGGTATGATTGTATGTTGTTCTACGGACTAAAACCCTCCGGTTTATATAGACACCGGAGAGGGCTAGGGTTACACAAGGTCGGTTACAAAGGAGGAGATATGCATATCCGTATTGCCTAGCTTGCCTTCCACGCCAAGTGATAACCCACAAGTATAGGGGATCGCAACAGCTTTCAAGGGAAGAGTATTCAACCCAAATTTATTGATTAGACACAAGGGGAGCCAAAGAATATTCTGAGCCAAAGAATATTCTCAAGTATTAGCAGCTGAGTTGTCAATTCAACCACACCTGGAAACTTAGTATCTGCAGCAAAGTGTTTAGTAGCAAAGTAATATGATAGTAGTGGTAGCGGCAACAAAAGTAAAGACAACAAAAGTAATGTTTTTGGTATTTTGTAGTGATTGTAACAGTAGCAACGGAAAAGTAAATAAGCGAGAACCAGTATATGGAAAACTCGTAGGCACCGAATCAGTGATGGATAATTATGCCGGATGCGGTTCATCATGTAACAGTCATAACATAGAGTGACACAAAACTAGCTCCAATTCGTCAATGTAATGTAGGCATGTATTCCGTATATAGTCATACGTGCTTATGGAAAAGAACTTGCATGACATCTTTTGTCCTACCCTCCCGTGGCAGCGGGGTCCTATTGGAAACTAAGGGATATTAAGGCCTCCTTATAATAGAGAACCAGAACAAAGCATTAGCACATAGTGAATACATGAACTCCTCAAACTGTGGTCATCATCGGGAGTGGTCCCGATTATTGTCACTTCGGGGTTGCCGGATCATAACACATAGTAGGTGACTATAGACTTGCAAGATAGGATCAAGAACTCACATATATTCATGAAAACATAATAGGTTCAGATCTGAAATCATGGCACTCGGTCCCTAGTGACAAGCATTAAGCATAGCAAAGTCATAGCAACATCAATCTCAGAACATAATGGATACTAGGGATCAAACCCTAACAAAACTAACTCGATTACATGATAAATCTCATCCAACCCATCACCGTCCAGCAAACCTACGATGGAATTACTCACGCACGACGGTGAGCATCATGAAATTGGTGATGGAGGATGGTTGATGATGACGACGGCGACGAATCCCCCTCTCCGGAGCCCCGAACGAACTCTAGATCAGCCCTCCTGAGAGGTTTTAGGGCATGGCGGCGGCTCCGTATCGTAAAACGCGATGATTTCTTCTCTCTGATTTTTTTCTCTTTGAAAGCAAATATATAGAGTTGGAGTTGGCGTCGGAGGGTTTCCAGGGGGCCCACGAGGTAGGGGGGCGCCCCCACCCTCGTGAGAAGGGTGTGGGCCCCCCTGGTCTTCATCTTTGGCGAGGATTTTTTATTGTTTTTTCTAAGATGTTCCGTGGAGTTTCAGGTCATTCCGAGAATATTTGTTTTCTGCACATAAAACAACACCATGGCAATTCTGCTGAAAACAGCGTCAGTCCGGGTTAGTTCGATTCAAATCATACAAGATAGAGTCCAAAACAAGGGCAAAAGTGTTTGGAAAAGTAGATACGACGGAGACGTATCAACTCCCCCCAAGCTTAAACCCTTGCTTGTCCTCAAGCAATTCAGTTGACAAACTAAAAGAAAGAAAGAAAAACTTTTACAAACTTTGTTTGCTCTTGTTGTTGTAACTATGTCAAGCTAGCATTCAAGTTTTCAGCATAAATCATAACTAACCACATTTGCAATAATTCTCAGGTCTCACAATTACTCATATCAATAGCATAATCAACTAGCAAGTCATAATAATAAATCTCGGATGAAAACACTTTCTCAAAACAATCATAATATGATATAACAAGATGGTATCTTGCTAGCCCTTTCTGAGACCGCAAAACATAAATGCAGAGCACCTTTAAAGATCAAGGACTGACTAGACATTGTAATTCATGGTAAAAGAGATCCAATCATAGTCATACCCAACATAAATTAACAGTGATGAATGCAAATGACATCTGTGCTCTCCAGCTAGTTCTTTTTAATAAGAGGGTGATGACTCAACATAAAAGTAAATGGATAGGCCCTTCGCAGAGGGAAGCAGCGATTTGTAGAGGTGCCAGAGCTCGGTTTTGAAATAGAGATAAATTGTATTTTGAGCTATATACTTTCATTGTCAACATAACAACTAAGAGATGGCGATATCTTCCATGCTAAACACATTATAGGCGGTTCCCAAACAGAATGGTAAAGTTTATACTCCCCCTCCACCAACAAGCATCAATCCATGGATTCCTCGAAACAACGAGTGCCTCCAACATACATCAGGTCCCAGGCGGAGTTTTGTTTGCAATTAATTTTGATTTAGTTTGCATAAAGCACGGGACTGGGCATCCCGGTGACCAGCCATTTTCTCGTGAGTGAGGAGCGGAGTCCACTCCTCTTGAGAATAACCCGCCTAACACGGAAGATAAGGACAACCTTTGTTGATACATGAGCTATTCGAGCATACAAAACAGAATGTTTATTTGAAGGTTTAGAGTTTGGCACATACAAATTTACTTGGAACGGCAGGTAGATACCGCATATAGGAAGGTATAGTGGACTCATCTGGAATAACTTTGGGGTTTAAGGGTTTGGATGCACAAGCAGTATTCCCGCTTAGTACAAGTGAAGGCTAGCAAAAGACTGGGAAGCGACCAACTAGAGAGCGACAACAGCCATGTACATGCATTAAAATTAATAAACATTGGATGCAAGCATGAGTAGGATATAATCCACTATGAACATAAATATCATGAAGGCTATGTTGATTTTGTTTCAACTACATGCGTGAACATGTGCCAAGTCAAGTCACTTAAATCATTCAAAGGAGGATACCACCCCATCATACCACATCATAATCATCTCAATAGCATGTTGGCATACAAGGTAAATCATTATAACTCATAGCTAATCAAGCATGGCACAAGCAACTATGATCTCTAATTGTCATTGCAAACATGTTTATTCATAATAAGCTGAATCAAGAACGAGGGACTCATCACATTTACAAAAACAAAAGAGGTCGAGTTCATACCAGCTTTTCTCATCTCAGTCAGTCCATCATATATCATCATAATTGCCTTTCACTTGCACGACCGAATGGTGTGGATAATAATAAGAGTGCACGTGCATTGGACTAAGCTGGAATCTGCGAGCATTCAATAAACAGGAGAAGACAAGGCAATATGGGCTCTTTGGTTAATTCAACAATAATGCATATAAGAGCCACTTCAACAATTTAATTATGGTCTTCTCCTACTGACCCCCAAATAAAAGAAAATAAATAAAACTATTTACACGGGAAAGCTCCCAACAAGCAAAAGAAGAAAGGGAAATATTTTTGGGTTTTCTTTTTAATTACTACTACAGCAGAAAAATAAACTACTACTAATTTTTTTGTTTTTCTTAAGGTTTATTAAACACACAAGAAGAAAACAGGAAAAGGAAAATAAACTAGCACAAATATTACAATGAAAAAGTATGAGCACCAACATCTAGCAATGAGTGTGTGTGAACATAAATGTAATGTCGGTGAGAAATACGTACTCCCCCAAGCTTAGGCTTTTGGCCTAAGTTGGTCTATGGCCACGGCTGGCCTCACAGATATCCATAATAATAGTTGTTGGGGTCGTACTGTGATGAAGAGGAATAGTTGGGATCATACTGTTGTGCACCGGTTATCGCCTGCTGAGATGCAGCGTGGAGTCGAGCTGCCTCCGCTCTCCTCTCGTACTCTTCTGCCTCCTCTCTAGTAATAACATATCTTCCTTTTGTCTGTGAATCAAAGAAGGCAGGAGCGGGGAGAGTAATACGGAAAACACGTCGTTTATCAAAAATTAAACGATATAAGAGAGGTGATTCAGGCCTCTCGACAAACTGATGTGAAGCCATATAGTCATAATCTAAATATGCAGGGGGTAACTCCATATCACCCTCACCAATGTCTATTTCAAGAAAATGAGCTAAGCGGGTTGCATATATTCCTCCAAAGAAATCTCCATTATGTCTATTATGATGAAACCTACGAGCTACAATGACTCCCATATGGTAAGATTGGTCTCCTAACACAGCACTCCCAAGAATGCTAAGATCAGGGACACACATGTGACATGCTTCATCCTTAGCATTTATGCATCTACCGATGAAAAGAGCAAAATAATGTATAGCAGGAAAGTGAATGCTCCCTATGGTAGCGTGCGTTATATCTCTAGATTCCCCCACAGTTATACTAGCAAGAAAGTTTCTAAATTCAGATTTAGGGGGATCCCTAACACTACCCCATGATGGAAGTTCGCAAGCAGAAGTGAAATCCTCTAAGTCCATGGTATAAGATTTGTCATAGAGATCAAACATGACTGAAGGAGAATTACGCAAAGATGAATACTCAAACCTCCTCACAAATGAACTTGTGAGATCATGATACTGGGGGCATTTGTTAGCCTCAAAATCCTCAAGACCGGCATTGCGCAAATATGATTTGAATTCTTCTTTAATTCCCGCATGGTCCATAAAATTTTCCGACGGCCATTCACAAGGCCGTACCAGAGCGTCTCTTGGTGGATCCTCGTCAGCATCGCGCATAGCAATCCTAGGTCCTTGCTTCTTAGAGGAACCACCTTGGAACATCTTCCTAAACATATTGTTTTTCTTTGAAAAATTCTGAAATTTTTAGTAACTTCAAAATAAAAGTAAACCAAACTCAATAAAACTGATAGTAACTACTCCTACAAGTGCCTAGAGCCTATATCAAGCATTAGAACTACTTGGAACCATATAAATTTGACATGCAAGCTCAAGAACATGGTCACCTATGCAGCACAAATTTCCAAAGGATAAAGCACTAGAACAAAAACTAATTGGATCAATGAAGGAGTCACATACTAAGGAACAATCTCCCCAAGCATTTTTGTGAGAGGTGCTTTGAGTAAGGAGATCGAAAATCACAGCAAAAGTGGTTGGAACTCGTGCTTGAGTTGGTTTTTTGGGTTTGTGTGAGACAGAGGAAGAAGATGAGTGCTGGGATAAGTGGAGGAGGGCCACCATGGGCCCACGAGGCAGGGGGCCACGCCCTATAGGGGGGGGGGTGCCCACCACCCTCGTGGATAGGTGCCAGCTCCTCCCGCGGTAATTTTTGCACAGTAAATCCTCAAATATTCCCGAAAAAATCATATTAAATTGGCATGGCATTCTGAGTACTTTTATTTTCGGGATATTTTTATATTGCACGGATAAGCCAGGAAACAGACTGAAAAATACTATTTTTACTTTATTTAATATAAATAACAGAAAGTAAAAGTGGGGTACAGAAGTTTGTTCTTCTAGTTTCATCCATCTCATGCTCATCAAAAAGAATCCACTAACAAGGTTGATCAAGTCTTGTTAACAAACTCATTCCGATAATCATGAAATCGAAGAAATTTCGAATAACACTAAGTTACCTCAACGGGGATATGCACATCCCCAATAATAAGAATATCATATTTCTTCTTGACAGTAGGAAGAGGAAATTCAAAACCTCCAAATATAATCGATGGAATTTTTCCAATAGAGTTGATACTATGAACTTGAGGTTGTTTCCTCGAAAAGTGTACCGTATGCTCATTACCATTAACATGAAAAGTGACATTGCCTTTGTTGCAATCAATAACAGCCCCTGCAGTATTAAGAAAAGGTCTTCCAAGAATAATAGACATGCTATCATCCTCGGGAATATCAAGTATAACAAAGTCCGTTAAAATAGTAACGTTTGCAACCACAATAGGCACATCCTCACAAATACCGACAAGTATAGCAGTTGATTTATCAGCCATTTGCAAGGATATTTTAGTAGGTGTCAGCTTATTCAAGTCAAGTCTACGATATAAAGAGAGAGGCATAACACTAACACCAGCTCCAAGATCACATAAAGCAGTTTTAATATAATTTCTTTTAATGGAACAAGGTATAGTAGGTACTCCGGGGTCTCCAAGTTTCTTTGGTATTCCACCCATAAAAGTATAATTAGCAAGCATGGTGGAAATCTCAGCTTCTGGTATCTTTCTTTTATTAGTAATGATATCTTTCATATATTTAGCATAAGGATTTGTTTTGAGCACATCAGTTAATCTCATACGCAAAAAGATAGGCCTAATCATTTCAGCAAAGCGCTCAAAATCCTCATCATCCTTTTTCTTGGATGGTTTTAGAGGAAAAGGCATGGGTTTCTGAACCCAAGGGTCCCTTTCTTTACCATTTTTCCTAGAAACAAAGTCTCTTTTATCATAACGTTGATTCTTTGATTGTGGGTTATCAAGATGAACAGCAGGTTCAATTTCTACATCATTGTCATTACTAGGTTGAGCATCATCATGAACATCATCATTAACATTTTTACTAGGTTCATGTTCATTACCGGATTGTGTTTCAACATCAAACATAGATATATCATTTGGATTATCAGGTGGTTCAGCAATAGGCTCACTAGAAGTTCGCACAGTTCTATCATTTTTCTTCTTCTTCTTCTTCTTCTTCTTCTTCTTCTTTTTAGAAGAACTAGGAACATCAATATTATTTCTCTGAGAATCTTGCTCGATTCTCTTAGGGTGGCCTTCAGGATACAAAGGTTCCTGAGTCATTCTACCAGTTCTAGTAGCCACTCTAACAGCATAATCATTTTTCTTACTATTCATTTCATCAAGCACTTCTTTTTGAGCATTAAGTACTTGTTCTACTTGAGTGGTAACCATAGAAGCATGTTTGCTAACAAGTTTAAGTTCACCTTTAATATCAGCCATATAATCACCCAAGCGTCTAATCATATAACTATTTTCTTTTTATTGTCTACCAAAATAAGCATTGAAGTCATCTTGCTTAAACATAAAGTTATCAAACTCATCCAAGCACTGACTAGCAATTTTAGTAGGAGGGACTTCAGTTTTATCATATCTATAGAGAGAATTTACCTTTACTACCGGTGTCGGGATATCGGGATCAAGAGGTTCTTCAGTGAATAAATAATTGAGATCATATGTTTCTTCAACAGACGGTATATTAAGACCATGTATTTCTTCAATACGAGGTAAATTCTTAACGTCTTCAGCTTTAATACCTTTCTCTTTCATAGATTTCTTTGCCTCTTGCATATCTTCGGGACTGAGAAATAGAATACCTCTCTTCTTCGGAGTTGGTTTAGGAATAGGCTCAGTAATTGGAGCAAGAGCTGGCTCAGGAGCTGGCTCAGTAGGTGCCCAATTATTTTCATTTGTCAACATATTATTCAATAGAATTTCAGCTTCATCCGGTGTTCTTTCCCTGAAAAGAGAACCAGCACAACTATCCAGGTAATCTCTCGAAGCATCGGTTAGTCCATTATAAAAGATATCAAGTATTTCAGGTTTCTTAAGAGGATGATCAGGCAAAGCATTAAGTAACTTGAGAAGCCTCCCCCAAGCTTGTGGGAGACTCTCTTCTTTAATTTGCACAAAGTTGTATATTTCCCTCAAAGCAGCTTGTTTCTTATGAACAGGGAAATATTTAGCAGAGAAGTAATAAATCATATCCTGGGGACTACGCACACAACTAGGATCAAGAGAATTAAACCATATCTTAGCATCACCCTTTAATGAGAACGGAAATAATTTGAGTAAATAGAGGTAACGTGATCTCTCATCATTAGTGAATAGGGCAGCTATATCATTTAACTTAGTCAGATGTGCCACAACAGTTTCAGATTCATAGCCATAAAACGGATCAGATTCAACCAAAGTAATTATATCAGGATCAACAGAGAATTCATAATCTTTATCAGGAACATATATAGGTGAAGTAGCAAAAGCAGGGTCAGGTTTCATTCTATCTCTAAGTGATTCTTTGTTCCATTTAATTAATAACCTCTTAAGCTCATATCTATCTTTGCAAGCAAAAATAGCGACAGAAGATTCCCTATCAAAAAGATAACCTTCAGGAATAACAGGCATGTTTTCATCATCACTATCATCATCGTATTCAGATTCAATAATTTCTTTTTCTCTAGCCCTAGCAATTTGTTCATCAAGAAATTTGCTAAGGGGCACAGTAGTATCAGACATGGAAGCAGTTTCATCATAAGTATCATGCATAGCAGAAGTGGCATCATCAATAACATGTGACATATCAGAACGAATAGCAGAAGCAGGTGTAGGTGTCGCAAACTTACTCATAACAGAAGGTGAATCAAGTGCAGAGCTAGATGGCAGTTCCTTACCTCCCCTCGTAGTTGAGGGATAGATCTTGGTTTTTGGATCTCTCAAGTTCTTCATAGTGTCCAGCTGATATAAATCCCAAGTGACTCAAAGAATAGAGCTATGCTCCCCGGCAACGGCGCCAGAAAAAGGTCTTGATAACCCACAAGTATAGGGGATCGCAACAGCTTTCGAGGGTAGAGTATTCAACCCAAATTTATTGATTAGACACAAGGGGAGCCAAAGAATATTCTCAAGTATTAGCAGCTGAGTTGTCAATTCAACCACACGTGGAAACTTAGTATCTGCAGCAAAGTGTTTAGTAGCAAAGTAATATGATAGTAGTGGTAGCGGCAACAAAAGTAAAGACAACAAAAGTAATGTTTTTGGCATTTTGTAGTGATTGTAACAGTAGCAACGGAAAAGTAAATAAGCGAGAACCAGTATATGGAAAACTCGTAGGCACCGGATCAGTGATGGACAATTATGCCGGATGCGGTTCATCATGTAACAGTCAAAACATAGAGTGACACAGAACTAGCTCCAATTCGTCAATGTAATGTAGGCATGTATTCCGCATATAGTCATACGTGCTTATGGAAAAGAACTTGCATGACATCTTTTGTCCTACCCTCCCGTGGCAGCGGGGTCCTATTGGAAACTAAGGGATATTAAGGCCTCCTTTTAATAGAGAACCGGAACAAAGCATTAGCACATAGTGAATACATGAACTCCTCAAACTTTGGTCATCACCGGGAGTGGTCCCGATTATTGTCACTTCGGGGTTGCCGGATCATAACACATAGTAGGTGACTATAGACTTGCAAGATAGGATCAAGAACTCACATATATTCATGAAAACATAATAGGTTCAGATCTGAAATCATGGCACTCGGGCCCTAGTGACAAGCATTAAGCATAGCAAAGTCATAGCAACATCAATCTCAGAACATAATGGATACTAGGGATCAAATCCTAACAAAACTAACTCGATTACATGATAAATCTCATCCAACCCATCACCGTCCAGCAAGCCTACGATGGAATTACTCACGCACGGCGGTGAGCATCATGAAATTGGTGATGGAGTATGGTTGATGATGACGACGGCGATGAATCCCCCTCTTCGGAGCCCCGAACGGACTCCAGATCAGCCCTCCCAAGAGGTTTTAGAGCTTGGCGGCGGCTCCGTATCGTAAAACACGATGATTTCTTCTCTCTGATTTTTTTCTCTCCGAAAGCAAATATATAGAGTTGGAGTTGGCGTCGGAGGGTTTCCAGGGGGCCCACGAGGTAGGGGGGCGCGCCCTAGGGGGGGCACCCCCACCCTCGTGAGAAGGGTGTGGGCCCCTTGGTCTTCATCTTTGGCGAGAATTTTTTATTGTTTTTTCTAAGATGTTCCGTGGAGTTTCAGGTCATTCTGAGAATATCTGTTTTCTGCACATAAAACAACACCATGGTAATTCTGCTGAAAACAGCGTCAATCCGGGTTAGTTCCATTCAAATCATACAAGATAGAGTCCAAAACAAGGGCAAAAGTGTTTGGAAAAGTAGATACGACGGACACGTATCACCAAGTAGAGTCCCATCCGGACACGAGACAAAGTCTTCAATCTTGTATCTTCATAGTCTAACAGTCCGACCAAAGGATATAGTCCGGCTGTCCGGAGACCCCCTAATCCAGGACTCCCTCAGTAGCCCCTGAACCAGGCTTCAATGACGATGAGTCCGGCGCGCAGTATTGTCTTCGGCATTGCAAGGAGGGTTCCTCCTCCGAATACATCACGGAAGAATTTGAACACAAGGATAGAGTCCGACCCTGCAAAATAAGTTCCACATACCACCGTAGAGAGAATAATATTTCCACAAATCTAATCTGCTGATACGTTTCGGCAACACGACATTATGCCATGGCCTGGTAATTATTCGAACCGTTTTTCTTCAACCAGCTCCACACATAACGCGAGGCAGTTTCTTGACACGTCTTGTCAAAGCAGAGATCGTGTTCCCCTAATTACGGGATTCTCATTAATACGGTCGTGGGTAACCCAACCGTATCTAGGACTCCTAGATTATAGGCAAGTCCCAAACGGCTACGGAGAGGACGCTTGATATTCACCCTCTTTATAAAGGGACAAGGCCTTTACTTTTTCCCTCCCGTGCTCAATCGAATCCTTCCCCCGCCTCGAGTTCTACACCCAAAGCCCAGGTCAGGTGCTCCGGACCTTCAATCATGTCTGGATCTAGCCTTCAAGGCCGGTGGATTCCCTCCTCCATTACAGAAGAAGATATCAAGAAGTTGAGGGAGGCCAGATACCTGACCGCCGAGGTTTCGCATCGGCTCCCGCCCGAGGGCAGGTCGTCCCTACTCCTGAACCCAACGAAGACGTCGTGTTCATCTCCCACTTCCTCCGAGGTCTAGGCCTCAATCTGGATCCCTTCGTTAGGGGGCTGATGTTTTATTACGGGCTAGATTTCCACGATCTAGCCTCGGACTCCTTTCTCCATATCTCAGCATTTATTGTTGTATGTGAGGCTTTCCTCCGCATTACCCCTCACTTCGGCCTGTGGCTCAAGACCTTTGACGTGAAGTCGAAGATGGTCGAGGGGCAGCATGTAGCATGCGGAGGCGCATTAATAAGCAAGATCGCTGGAGCTCCATGGCCAAAGGTTTCTATTCCAGAGGTGTCCGGATTATGGCAACGGGAGTGGTTTTACATCATAGCTACCAGAAGTGCCAAGTGGGCGGCTACCCCTGCTTTCCGCTCAGGCCCTCCACCACAACTAATGTCATGGATTAGCAGAGGGCTGAGCTGGGGTCCAGCCAAGGACGTGCCCGTACTGCAGAGCCGCATTCAAGATCTCTTCGAAGGAGATTTTAGTTTGATTATGGTGATGCAAGTCATGCTAGTTCGACGAATCCAGCCATGCAAATGCCGGCCCCTTCGCATGTGGGAGTTCAACCCAGAAGGACCGCGCGCTATTCAGAATTTCCTCGGCTTGACGCCCGAGGAGATGTATAGATTATTCTTCGGACCCCAGATAGAGTGTCCGGATACTACCGAGGATGTGGGCCTGAGCAGCAACCGCACCGCCGACCAAGTAAGTTATCCTCTAGCCGAACACACTGTCTTTCATTTACCATGACGTTAGTCTGAGAAATTGCTCTTTGACCAGGACTGGATAACAAAGGCGAAGATGATCCGGTGTTTGGCCCCCCTTCCGGAAGGCTTGGAGAATCCGGTACTGGAAAAGATACTCGAGCTAGCACCTTGCCCGGAGCCCTCACAGGAAGATAAAGGGGGGGAATAAAGGAGGAGAAAGCGGGCCTCCACCGCTACCCATTCCGACCGAAGGAACGGGCGCCTCCGTAAGGGAGGATAACCAAGGGGAGGAATCTGGCATTCTCTCACCCCGGGGAAGGAAGAGGACTACCCGTGAAGATTTGGAAACCAAGGTTTCTAAACGGGAGAAGAAGTCTCCACCAGAGGGTCCTGCCTTGGAGGGTGGTCTTGCCGCACAAATTCTGCGCGGGGATCTTCCTTCTAACGAGTCGTAAGTAATCAAAAAGTGCTTTAATAGTGAAGATATACTACTTTACCTCTGAGGAAAATAACCGAAGCATTTATCTTGCAGTTCGGATCTTAGCCCTTCTTAACAGAGCTCATCTTTGGGGGATCTTCTTCCAGAGATGATGGACAGCGAAACGCCTCCCCCGGACTCCCCCGCTCAAGAAGCGGGCGACCTTGGAGTGTCGTCACGGAGGGCCTCTCCGGATACGGTGAGGCCAGAAGATAATCCTTTAGTCACCTGAAGTCCTCAGCATCTAGCTCTTGAAGAGAGCAAACAAAAGAGTCTGACACCGTCTAGTATGCAGTCGGACGTACTGAGGGAGCTGTTGGAGCGAGCGGCCATCTCAGAAGAACACCGTACGTTAATGGGTACGGTGATGGAAAGAATTTCGTCCTCTTTGAAGGCGGCCGAAGAGTTGAGGGCCGAGAAGGCCGCGGGTTGCGAGAGCAAAGAGAAAATGGCCAAGATGGCTGTAAAGTTAAAAGACACTGCCGACCATTGCCAGTTCCTTGAAGAAGAAAACCGAGTGAAGGCGACGGACCTTGAAAAGGCCGCAATGACGACCAAAGACACCCGCTCTGCTATGAGAGCGAAGAAGGAGGAGCTGCGTGAAGCCGTGGATATTGCGGCTGGGAAGCCCTTCATGCTGCGGAGGAAGTTCGGAGATCCACGGTATGCCCCTCTAGATCGGCTGTGGAGTTCGGCAGACGCATATATGGACTTGGCGGCAAGCGCTGTCGATGCGGCCAAATACTTCCGAGATCAAACAGATCGTGAAGTGGACAAGCTGTTCTGGTCGCAATTTAACGTTCCAGAGCGTCCGCTTCCATTGACTGATCAGCTAGCCGAATGGGCCGAACTAAATAGGTTGTCCGGACTCGCCATGAGGT
The DNA here is from genome assembly GCF_056163025.1 of Triticum urartu. NCBI lineage: Eukaryota > Viridiplantae > Streptophyta > Magnoliopsida > Poales > Poaceae > Triticum > Triticum urartu. The sequence continues at coordinate 122,390,449 of NC_141873.1, forward strand.
CTGTCGTGGATCAGCCGTGGCCAGAAAAGCCGAAGCCGAACAGCTATTTCAGCTTAGTGCAACAGTTCCTTGGTGCGGTGCCGCGCATCAATACGATGAAGAGGTCGGCGTGCATAGAAGGCTCGCGGATGGCTCTTGCCCGTGTTAAAGCATACTGGGCGGAGATGGATGCTACCACTGTTGCGGCGCAGGGTTCGGCCATAGGCCGAGTGGCTGCCGAGCACTATTTCGAAGAGGTTCTCGAGGGTGCTCGTTTGATAGAGGCCCAATGCTCGAAGAATATTATGTTTGAGTGAGATTTATCCCCATTGTAAACACAATGTTTTTATGTAATTTATTAAGGCCGTGTTTATACTTTTGCCTGAAAGTAATATGATGCCTCCTGTGCGGCCGTTTATGTATACATGTGTATAACCTGAAAGATTGCAGTCGTCAGCTTCAGCCCCCACACATATAATGCGGAGGTGTTCGCAGAAGACGCGTGTTCACACTTAACCCAACGTCTTGGCCCTATTAAGGAGGTGATAGCGCAGCAAACGAGGCAACCGGACTATAATGCTTTAACACTTTCACTTAGCCATAGGAGTTTGACGGTGGGGCTACTATATAGCCCCTGGTGGCTCCGCACTCTCCCGAACTCGGGGTGCGTAGATGCCTGGCCGAGAAACGGCCCTTCGTTAAGGCGGAGGAATTCTAACATTCCGATAGGTCATCGAGTGGTTGACCAGTCTCATGCTATATCATACTTTTCGGCTTTCTCTACTGAGGCGCTCGTCCGGATGACCCGGGGCACAATCGCAGTAGTTCTCCTAGTGCTACCTTAGCCGATAGAGCGGAACGTAAGGTACCAAAACATAGGAGCCGGGCAAACCCAACATTTGACCAAAGACATGATTCGGAGATGATGCATATAAGGCCAAACTCGCGACGCCGAACACTCCCTAAGGTATTCGGTCTTTATGGTATAAACCGGGCCTAAACAGTGCCCTTTGTAAGAAGCCCCTGGTGTCTAGGTACGTGCATTATTCTGACGTGGCCACATGCCAAGACGCCAACATCCTTCTCAATTATACCGAGAATCCGAGGGATGTGTATCAACAAGAGACAGTAAAAAAGGTTGACGCAGGGTCTTAATCTAAAAATAATCCTTGGGACGGGTCCCTGCTGCACGTCTGCGCCTGTGTCTCTGTTGTGCCGTATCCTGGACGGGTGTAGCACGGTGGTCATCTGTAAAAGAGAGGAACTTAGGTGAAAAGTTGTCATGCAAAAAGGTAGGTTTTAAAGGAACCATGTAAATTTCAAGATGAGTAAAAATTGCCACTTGTCTGCGCGCGTTGAGCCCCTTGTATTTGTGATAGGGGTGTGGCCATCAATCCTGTACGAATTACATATAGCTGCGCTGGACTCGTCTAACCGTGTCCGTGGTCTTGACGACCTATCAAATACTTTAGTTGGTGAGGCCGTTTTAGTGTGCGGCTGCCGAGGCGGCCGCACCCTCCTCGGCGCGCAGGGATCGCTCAATATTTCCATTTACTGTAATGATGCCACGTGGACCGGGCATCTTAAGTGTGAGGGAAGTGTAATGCGGTATTGCATTAAAGCGAGCGAAAGCTTCGCGTCCAAGTAGTGCTTGATAGCCACTTTGGAACGGAGCAATGTGGAATGTTAAATTTTCGCTAGGGAAGTTATCGGGGAAGCCGAATATAACTTCTAGTAGCAGGGAGCCCGTGCAATGAGCCCCTGGGCCTGGCGTTACTCCTTTAACGGTAGTATTGCTGAGGCAAATTTCTATGGGTCTATCCCCATTTTGCGGATTGTGTCCTGATATATCAGGTTTAGACTGCTACCACCGTCCATCAGGACTCGTGTGAAGTGGTATCCGTCAATTATTGGGTCTAATACCAAGGCAGCCCGTCCTGCACGCCGGATACTTGCTGAGTAATCCTGATGGTCAAAAGTGATCGGTTGAGACGACCAGTGGCAGGACTCCACGGTGATAGGCCCTTGGGCATATTTCTCTGGGAGTGCCGCTTTGTTTCTCCCCTTGATCACGTGTAACACGTTTACTGTTTTGACTTCTGGTGGAAATTTCTTTTGTTCACCCGTGTCTTGCTTGAGAGGCTCATCCTCGTCTTCGCTTGGTGTATCCTGCCCCTTGTGTACGGCGTTGAGCTTGCCGGACTGCTTGAAAACCCAACATTCTCTGGGTGTGATTAGCGGGTTTACCAGGGGTGCTGTCGGTGTCAAAACCGGCGGATCTCGGGTAGGGGGTCCCAAACTGTGCGTCTAGGACAGATGGTAACAGGAGGCAAGGGACACGAAGTTTTATCCAGGTTCAGGCCCTCTCGATGGAGGTAAAACCCTACGTCCTGCTTGATTAATATTGATGATATGGGTAGTACAAGAGTAGATCTACCACGAGATCAGAGAGGCTAAACCCTAGAAGCTAGCCTATGGTATGATTGTTGATGTGTATGTTGTCCTACGGACTAAAACCCTCCGGTTTATATAGACACCGGAGAGGGTTAGGGTTACATAGAGTCGGTTACAATGGTAGGAGATCTGAACATCCGTATTGCCAAGCTTGCCTTCCACGCCAAGGAAAGTCCCTTTCGGACACGGGACGAAGTCTTCAATCTTGTATCTTCATAGTCGAGGAGTCCGGCTGAAGGTATAGTTCGGCTATCCGAACACCCCCTAATCCAGGACTCCCTCAGTAGCCCCTGAACCAGGCTTCAATGACGACGAGTCTGGCGCGCAGATTGTCTTCGGCATTGCAAGGCGGGTTCCTCCTCCAAGTACTTCATAGAAGATTTTGAACAGAAAGATAGTGTCCGGCTCTGCAAAATAAGTTTCCACATATTGCCATAGAGAGAATAACATTTACACAAATCTAATCTGCTGACGTACTCCGTAGTGTAACATCACACCACGGCCAAGCTTTTATTCGAACCATTTTACTGTCCCATCTTAGCACGTTATGCGAGGCGGTTTCCTTGGCGCGTCTTGTTAAAGCAGAGATCGTGTCCCCTTATTCCGGGATTCTCATCAATACGGGCGTGGGTAACCCAACCGCGCCATTGATTACGGCGCTTGGAGATAAGCGAGCTTTACCAGGCTGGTGGGGACACGTAGTTGCGTCCACCCATATAAGGGGGTAAGGATCCACCTTTTCACCCACGCCTTCTTCCTCCTTTGCCTATCCATTCTTGCGCACTCGAGCTCCAGCGCCAAGTCCGCACTACCACCTCAACCTTCTCCAGTCATGTCCGGAGCGGGAGGCAAGTGGATGGTCTCCTCCGTCACGGAGGGACACATCAAAAAGCTGAGGAAGGCCGGATATCTGGCTAGCGACATCGCGCACCGGCTTCCCGAAAAAGGGCAGCTCATCCCCACTCCTAGGCCCCATGAGAGGGTGGTATTCCTCCCCCATTTCCTCCGCGGACTGGGCTTCCCTCTGCATCCATTTGTCCGGGGGCTCATGTTCTACTACGACCTGGATTTCCACGATTTGGCCCCGAACTTCGTCCTCAACATCTCGGCGTTCATCGTCGTGTGCGAGGCGTTCCTCCACATCCGCCCCCATTTCGGCCTATGGCTTAAGACTTTCAACGTCAAGCCAAAGGTGGTGCGCGGCAGCCAGGCGGAGTGCGGCGGTGCCATGGTCGGCAAGATGGCCAACGTCCTCTGGCTCGAGGGCTCCTTTGTGGAGACCCTGAAGGGGTGGCAATCGGGGTGGTTTTACATCACCAAGCCGCGCGACGCCGAATGGGTCGCGCCCCCCGAGTTCCGGTCCGGACCCCCAACGCGGCTCACGTCCTGGAAAGAGACAGGCCTATCATGGGGTAAAAAAGGAGAGCTGACCGGACTCCAAACATGTGTCAAAACCCTGGTGGACAAGAAGCTCAGACTTGTCAACGTAGTCCAAGTTATGCTCATCCGCTTGATCCTCCCATGCCAACAACGGGCTTTCAACCTGTGGGAGTTCGACCCGGCGCGGCACCAGACTTTGAACAGGCTCTTCGACACGATGTACGAAGATGCCTGGAAGGTGCTTTTCAAGGGCGCCGAGGCTCCCGCATCCGCTACTGAGGATCGCGGATTCAGTGCGCAGCGTCACGCTCTCGCGGTAAGCTGTTTTTTCCTTTTACAGGGTGTCAGTTTTTCATAGTTTGACTCTATGCGGGATCTAAACTCCCTTACCTTTGACAGGATTAGCAGGTGACGTCCAGATAGATCAACTGTCCAGCTCCTTTGCCCGAAGGCCCAGCGGACGCTCACTTGGCGAAGCTGCTGGTTCCGACACCCTATGTGGTGCTGGAGAAGAAGGTCAAGAAGAAGGCCATGGGGACTCGAAAGAGTGCCCGATGCCCCGAGGTGTCAGATTCATCATCCGACGAATCCAAGACGCACTCCTCCCGTGAAGACGAGGAGGAGGAAGAAGAGACCCCTCCCTCTCCAGCGGGGGAAGGGAAGAAAAGGAAGGCCGCCCTCTTTGAGGAGGCCGGAGGGTCCAAGAAGGGGAAAACCCTTCCTCCGGACTACTCCGCCGACGACGATGACGACGGAGATGAGTGGCAGCCCAGGGCCAAGCCCCTGGCAAAATCGTAAGTATCCGGATACCGGAGTAATTCATAGTATTCGTTTATTGCACAGCTTTCCCTTATGTCGAATATGCTTATGCTGTTCGGGAATGTAGCAGAAATTCAAATTTTTCCTACGTGTCACCAAGATCTATCTATGGAGAAACCAGGAACGAGGGGAAGGAGAATGCATCTACATACCCTTGTAGATCGCTAAGCCGAAGCGTTCAAGAGAACAGGGTTGAAGGAGTCGTACTCGTCGTGATCCAAATCACCGGAGATCCCAGTGCCGAACGGACGGCACCTCCGCGTTCAACACACGTACAGCCCGGTGACGTCTCCCATGCCTTGATCCAGCAAGGAGAGAGGGAGAGGTTGAGGAAGACTCCATCCAGTAGCAGCACAACGGCGTGGTGGTGGTGGAGGAGCGTGGTACTCCAGCAGGGCTTCGCCAAGCATCGCAAGAGACGAGGAGGGAGAGGGGTAGGGCTGCGCCAAGAAGGAGAGGAACTCGTGTGTCTGGCAGCCCAAAACCTCAAGTATATATAGGGGGAGGGGAGAGGCTGCACCCCCACCTAGGTTTCCACCCCTAGGGGTGGCGGCCAGCCCTAGATCCCATCTAGGGCGCGGCCAAGGGGGGGAGAGAGGGAGGCGCACCACTAGGTGGGCCTTAGGCCCATCTGAGCCTAGGGTTTGCCCCCTTCCACTCTCCCTTGCGCCTTGGGCCTTGGTGGGGGGGGGCACACCAGCCCACCTGGGGCTGGTCCCCTCCCACACTTGGCCCATGCAGCCCTCCGGGGCTGGTGGCCCCACTTGGTGGACCCCCGGGACCCTCCTGGTGGTCCCGGTACGTTACCGATAAAACCCAAAACTTTTCCGGTGACCAAAACAGGACTTCCCATATATAAATCTTTACCTCCGGACCATTCCGGAACTCCTCGTGACGTCCGGGATCTCATCCGGGACTCCGAACAACATTCGGTAACCACGTATATCTATTCCCTATAACCCTAGCGTCATCGAACCTTAAGTGTGTAGACCCTACGGGTTCGGGAAACATGCAGACATGACCGAGACACCTCTCCGGTCAATAACCAACAGCGGGATCTGGATACCCATGTTGGTTCCCACATGTTCCACGATGATCTCATCGGATGAACCACGATGTTGAGGATTCGATCAATCCCGTATACAATTCCCTTTGTCTAGTGGTACGATACTTGCCCGAGATTCGATCGTCGGTATCCCGATACCTTGTTCAATCTCGTTCCCGGCAAGTCTCTTTACTCGTTCCATAACACATCATCCCGTGATCAACTCCTTGATCACATTGTGCACATTATGATGATGTCCTACCGAGTGGGCCCAGAGATACCTCTCCGTTTACACGGAGTGACAAATCCCAGTCTCGATTCGTGCCAACCCAACATACACTTTCGGAGATACCTGTAGTGTACCTTTATAGCCACCCAGTTACGTTGTGACGTTTGGCACACCCAAAGTATTCCTACGGTATCCGGGAGTTGCACAATCTCATGGTCTAAGGAAATGATACTTGACATTAGAAAAGCTTTAGCATACGAACTACACGATCTTTGTGCTAGGCTTAGGATTGGGTCTTGTCCATCACATCATTCTCCTAATGATGTGATCCCGTTATCAACAACATCCAATGTCCATGGTCAGGAAACCGTAACCATCTATTGATCAACGAGCCAGTCAACTAGAGGCTTACTAGGGACATGGTGTTGTCTATGTATCCACACATGTATCTGAGTTTCCTATCAATACAATTCTAGCATGGATAATAAACGATTATCATGAACAAGGAAATATAATAATAACTAATTTATTATTGCCTCTAGGGCATATTTCCAACAGTCTCCCACTTGCACTAGAGTCAATAATCTAGTTCACATCGCCATGTGATTAACACTCACAGGTCACATCGCCATGTGACCAACATCCAAAGAGTTTACTAGTGTCACTAAACTAGTTCACATCATCATGTGATTAAGACTCAATGAGTTCTGGGGTTTGATCATGTTTTGCTTGTGAGAGAGGTTTTAGTCAACGGGTCTGCAACAATCAGATCCGTATGTACTTTACAAATCTCTAGGTCATATTATAAATGCTGCTTCCACGCTCCACTTGGAGCTATTCAAATGGTTGCTCCACTATACCTATCCAGTTTGCTACTCAGAGTCATTCGGATAGGTGTTAAAGCTTGCATCGATGTAACCCTTTACGCCGAACTCTTTATCACCTCCATAATCGAGAAACATGTCCTTATTACTCCAAGGATAATTTTGACCGCTATCTAGTGATCCACTCCTGGATCACCTTTGTACCCTCTTGCCAGACATGTGGCAAGGCACACATCAGGTGCGGTACTCAGCATGGCATACCGTATAGAGCCTATGACAAAAGCATAGGGGACGACATTCGTCCTTTCTCTTTCTTCTGCCGTGGTCGAGCTTTAAGTCTTAACTTCATACCTTACAACTCAGGCAAGAACTCCTTCCTTGACTGATCCATCTTGAACACCTTCAAGATCATGTCAAGGTATGTGCTCATTTGAAAGTACCATTAAGTGTTTTGATCTATCCTTATAGATCTTGATGCTCAATGTTCAAGTAGCTTAATCCAGGCTTTCCATTGAAAAACACTTTCAAATAACCCTATATGATTTCCAGAAATCCTACGTCATTTCTGATCAACAATATGTCAACAACATATATTCATCAGAAATTCTATAGTGCTCCCACTCACTTCTTTGGAAATACAAGTTTCTCATAAACTTTGTATACACCCAAAATCTTTGATCATCTCATCAAAGCATACATTCTAACTCCGAGATGCTTACTCCAGTCCTTAGAAGGATTGCTGGAGCTTTGCATACTTATTAGCATCTTTCAGGATTGACAAAACCTTCCGGTTGTATCACATACAACCTTTCCTCAAGAAAATCGTCGAGGAAACAATGTTTTACATCCTATCTGCAAGATTTCATAGATAATGCTAATATAATTCCAACAGACTCTTAGCATCGCTACGAGTGAGAAAGTCTCATCGTAGTCAACTCCTTGAACTTGTCGGAAAACATCTTAACGACAAGTCGAGCTTTCTTAATGGTGACATTTACCATCATTGTCCGTCTTCCTTTTAAAAATCCATTTGTACTCAACATCCTTACGACCATCGAGCCGTTCTGCCAAAGTCTACACTTTGTTTTCATACATGGATCCTCTCTCGGATTTTATGGCCTCGAGCCATTTATCGGATTCCGGGCCCACCATCGCTTCTCCATAGCTCGTAGGTTCATTGTTGTCTAGCAACATGACTTCCAAGACAGGATTACGTACCACTCTGAAGTAGTACGCATCCTTGTCATCCTACGAGGTTTGGGAGTGACTTGATCCGAAGTCTCATGATCAATATCATAAGCTTCCACTTCAATTGGTGTAGGTGCCACAGGAACAACTCTTTGTGCCCTGCTATACACTAGTTGAAGTGACGGTTCAATAACCTCATCAAGTCTCCACGATCCTCCCACTCAATTCCTTCGAGAGAAACTTTTCCTCGAGAAAGGACCCGATTCTAGAAACAATCCCTTATTGCTTTCGGATCTGAGACAGGAGGTATACCCAACTGTTTTGGGTGTCCTACGAAGATGCATTTATCCGCTTTGGGTTTGAGCTTATCAGCCTGAAACTTTTTCACATAAGCGTCGCAGCCCCAAACTTTTAAGAAATGACAGCTTAGGTTTCTCTAAACCATAGTTCATACGGTGTCATCTCATCGGAATTACGTGGTGCCCTATTTAAAGTGAATGTGGTTGTCTCTAATGCCTAACCCATAAACTATCATGGTAATTCGATAAGAGACATCATGGTATGCATCATATCCAATAGGGTGCAGTTATGATGTTCGGACACACCATCACACTATGGTGTTCCAGGCTGTATTAGTTGTGAAACAATTTCCACAATATCTTAATTCTGTGCCAAACTCGTAATTCAGATATTCATCTCTATGATCATATCATAGATATTTTATCCTCTTGTCACGACGATCTTTCAACTTCACCTTGAAATTACTTGAACCTTTCAATAATTCAGACTCGTGATTCATCAAGTAAATCTACTCAAATCATTTGTGAAGTAAGAACATAACGATATCCACTACACGCCTCAACACTCATTGGACTGCACACATCAAAATGTATTACTTCCAACAAGTTGCTTTCTAGTTCCATTTTACTGAAAACGAGGCTTTCAGTCATCTTGCCCATGTGGTATGATTTGCATGTCTCAGGTGATTCAAAATCAAGTGAGTCCAAACGGTCCATTTGCATGGAGTTTCTTCATGCATATACACCAATAGACATGGTTCGCATGTCTCAAACTTTTCAAAACGAGTGAGCCCAAAGATCCATCAACATGGAGCTTCTTCATGCGTTTTACACTGATATGACTTACGTGGCAGTGCCACAAGTAGGTGGTACTATCATTACTATCTTATATCCTTTTGGCATGAACATGTGTATCACTACGATCGAGATTCAATAAACCATTCATTTTAGGTGCAAGACCATTGAAGGCATTATTCAAATAAACAGAGTAACCATTATTCTCCTTGAATGAATAACCGTATTGTGACAGACATAATCCAATCATGTCTATGCTCAACGCAAGCACCAATCTCGATGGTAGAGGGAGCGTGCGATGCTTGATCACATCAAGCTTGGGAAAAACTTCCAACACATATCGCCAACTCACCTTTAGCTAGTCTCCGTTTACTCCACAGCTTTTATTTCGAGTTTACTAACATTTAGCAACCGAACCGGTATCTAATACCATGGTGCTACTAGGAGTACTAGTAAAGTACACATTAACACAATGTATATCCAATATACTTCTATCGACTTTGCCAGCCTTCTCATCTACCAAGTATCTAGGGTAATTCTGCTCCAGTGGCTGTTCTCCTTATTACAGAAGCACTTAGTCTCGGGTTTGGGTTCAACCTTGGGTTTCTTTACTAGAGCAGCAGCTGATTTGCCGTTTCATGAAGCATCCCTTTTTGCCCTTGCCCTTCTTGAAACTAGTGGTTTCACCAACCATCAACAATTGATGCTCCTTCTTGATTTCTACTTTTGTGGTGTCAAACATCGCAAATATCTCAAGGATCATCATATATGTCCCTGATATATTATAGTTCATCACGAAGCTCTAGCAGCTTGGTGGTAATGACTTCGGAGAAATATCACTATCTCATCTGGAAGATCAACTCCCACTCGATTCAAATGATTGTTGTACTCAGACAATCTGAGCACAAGCTCAACAATTGAGCTTTTCTCCCTTAGTTTGCAGGCTAAGAAAATCGTCGGAGGTCTTATACCTCTTGACGTGGGCACGAGCCTGAAATCCCAATTTCAGCCCTCGAAACATCTCATATGTTTCGCGATGTTTCAAAATGTCTTCGGTACCTCAACTCTAAACCGTTTAACTGAACTATCACGTAGTTATCAAAATGTGTATGTCAGATGTTCGCAACATCCACAGACGACATTCGAGGCTCAGCACACTGAGCGGTGCATTAAGGACATAAGCCTTCTATGAAGCAATGAGGACAATCCTCAGTTTATGGACCTAGTCCGCATAATTGCTACTATCATCTTTCAACTAAATTTTCTCTAGGAACATATCTAAACAGTAGAACTGAAGCGCGAGCTACGACATAATTTGTGAAGACCTTTTGACTATGTTTAGGATAATTAAGTTCATCTTATGAACTCCCACTCAGATAGACATCCCTCTAGTCATCTAAGTGATTACATGATCCGAGTCAACTAGGCCGTGTCCGATCATCACGTGAGATGGACTAGTCATCATCGTGAACATATTCATGTTGATCGTATCTACCATACGACTCATGCTCGACCTTTCGGTCTCTTGTGTTCTGAGGCCATGTCTGTACATGCTAGGCTCGTCAAGTCAACCTAAGTGTTTCGCGTGTGTAAATCTGTCTTACACCCGTTGTATGTGAACGTTAGAATCTATCACACCCGATCATCACGTGGTGCTTCGAAACAACGAACTGTCGCAATGGTGCATAGTTAGGGGGAACACTTTCTTGAAATTATTATGAGGGATTATCTTATTTACTACCGTCGTTCTAAGTAAACAAGATGCAAAAACATGATAAACATCACATGCAATCAAATAATAGTGACATGATATGGCCAATATCATATAGCTCCTTTGATCTCCATCTTGGGGCTCCATGATCATCTTGTCACCAGCATGACACCATGATCTCCATCATCATGATCTCCATCATTGTGTCTCCATGAAGTTGCTCGCCAACTATTACTTCTACTACTATGGCTACCAGTTAGCAATAAAGTAAAGTAATTACATGGCGTTGTTCAATGACACGCAGGTCATACAATAAATAAAGACAACTCCTATGGCTCCTGCCGGTTGTCATACTCATCGACATGCAAGTCGTGATTCCTATTACAAGAACATGATCAATCTCATACATCACATATCATTCATCACATTCTTCTTGGCCATATCACATCACATAGCATACCCTGCAAAAACAAGTTAGACGTCCTCTAATTGTTGTTTGCATGTTTTACGTGGCTGCTATGGGTTTCTAGCAAGAACGTTTCTTACCTACGCAAAAACCACAACGTGATATGCCAATTGCTATTTATCCTTCATAAGGACCATTTTCATCGAATCTGATCCGACTAAAGTGGGAGAGACAGACACCAGCTAGCCACCTTATGCAACTAGTGCATGTCAGTCGGTGGAACCAGTCTCACGTAAGAGTACGTGTAAGGTCGGTCCGGGCCGCTTCATCCCACAATGCCGCCGAATCAAGATTGGACTAGTAATGGTAAGCATATTGAACAAAATTAACGCCCACAACTACTTTGTGTTCTACTCGTGCATAGAAACTACGCATAAACCAGGCTCTGATACCACTGTTGGGGAACGTAGCAGAAATTCAAAATTTTCCTACGTGTCACCAAGATCTATCTATGGAGAAACCAGCAACGAGGGGAAGGAGAGTGCATCTACATACCCTTGTAGATCGCTAAGCGGAAGCGTTCAAGAGAACAGGGTTGAAGAAGTCGTACTCGTCGTGATCCAAATCACCGGAGATCCTAGTGCCGAATGGACGGCACCTCCGCGTTCAACACACGTACAGCCCGGTGACGTCTCCCATGCCTTGATCCAGCAAGGAGAGAGGGAGAGGTTGAGGAAGACTCCATCCAGCAGCAACACAACGGTGTGGTGGTGGTGGAGGAGCGTGGTACTCCAGCAGGGCTTCGCCAAGCATCGCAAGAGACGAGGAGGGAGAGGGGTAGGGCTGCGCCAAGAAGGAGAGGAACTCGTGTGTCTGGCAGCCCAAAACCTCAAGTATATATAGGGGGAGGGGAGGGGCTGCGCCCCCACCTAGGTTTCCACCCCTAGGGATGGCGGCCAACCCTAGATCCCATCTAGGGGGGCGGCCAAGGGGGGGAGAGAGGGAGGCGCACTACTAGGTGGGCCTTAGGCCCATCTGAGCCTAGGGTTTGCCCCCTTCCACTCTCCCTTGCGCCTTGGGCCTTGGTGGGGGGGCGCACCAGCCCACCTGGGGCTGGTACCCTCCCACACTTGGCCCATGCAGCCGTCCGGGGCTGGTGGCCCCACTTGGTGGACCCCTGGGACCCTCCCGGTGGTCCCGGTACGTTACCGATAAAACCCGAAATTTTCCGGTGACCAAAACAGGACTTCCCATATATAAATCTTTACCTCCGGACCATTCCGGAACTCCTCATGACATCCGGGATCTCATCCGGGACTCTGAACAACATTCGGTAACCACGTATATCTATTCCCTATAACCCTAGCGTCATCGAACCTTAAGTGTGTAGACCCTACGGGTTCGGGAAACATGCAGACATGACCGAGACACCTCTCCGGTCAATAACCAACAGCGGGATCTGGATACCCATGTTGGTTCCCACATGTTCCACGATGATCTCATCGGATGAACCACGATGTCGAGGATTCGATCAATCCCGTATACAATTCCCTTTGTCTAGTGGTACGATACTTGCCCGAGATTCGATCGTCGGTATCCCGATACCTTGTTCAATCTTGTTATCGGCAAGTCTCTTTACTCATTCCGTAACACATCATCCCGTGATCAACTCCTTGATCACATTGTGCACATTATGATGATGTCCTACCGAGTGGGCCCAAAGATACCTCTCCGTTTACACGGAGTGACAAATCCCAGTCTCGATTCGTGCCAACCCAACAGACACTTTTGGCGATACCTGTAGTGTACCTTTATAGCCACCCAGTTACGTTGTGACGTTTGGCACACCCAAAGTATTCCTACGGTATCCGGGGGTTGCACAATCTCATGGTCTAAGGAAATGATACTTGACATTAGAAAAGCTTTAGCATACGAACTACACGATCTTTGTGCTAGGCTTAGGATTGGGTCTTGTCCATCACATCATTCTCCTAATGATGTGATCCCGTTATCAATGACATCCAATGTCCATGGTCAGGAAACCGTAACCATCTATTGATCAACGAGTCAGTCAACTAGAGGCTTACTAGGGACATGGTGTTGTCTATGTATCCACACATGTATATGAGTTTCCTATCAATACAATTCTAGCATGGATAATAAATGATTATCATGAACAAGGAAATATAATAATAACTAATTTATTATTGCCTCTAGGGCATATTTCCAACATATGCAGCCCACCCAAAGACCAGCTCAACGCGTCGTCAAGCGGCTCACTGGACTCGTCAGATGTGAACTCGCTTCCGACGGCTTCCTCCCCCCGCCCTACGGACGACCCCGAAGTGTTGTCCCAACAGGTTCCAATCTGGGAGGAGGTGGTCCTGGAGGCGCCGCGAGGCGACCTCCCAGACTCCAGGAGTAAGGGGGATGAAACCCCCAGGGCTCCATGTCCGGCCCTGGGTCGGACACCGCTCCGGAACCTTCAAAGGTTCCAGAGTCCGGCGGGGGACCTCCTTCCAAGAGGAGCAAGCCCGCCGTGCCGGTGACCTCCGTCCAACTGGAGGCACCGGACAATATGTTGGAGGCGCTCCAAGGCGCCTCCATCGACGAGGGGCACCGCACTATTATGAGTGCGGTGATCCAGAAGGTTCAGTCCGCCAAGAGCGGACTGACTGAAGCTTGTACAAGCCTTTTAACAGGCTTTGAGGTAAGTAAAGAATGCGTAAATAATATTACCGCATAGACAGTAGCCCCTGATGCTCTGTTTGGCGTTCGGGAAGAAAAGCCGAATAGAGGATCAAATAAAATTTGCAGGAGTCTAACAAAAAGGAGTCAATATGCGTGTGCAGGCTTCCCTGCGGGCGTCCGTCGCACTGACTGCGGAAGTGGACGTGCTAAAGCAGAACCTCGAGCAGTCCGAGCAAGAGCCCGGGCATGCCAAGAAGCAGCTCGAGGATAATGAAGGTAAGAAATACCTTGTTGGAATTAAATATATATATAAAAAGGTGCAATTGAAAAAAATGATAGGATTATGGCTATTGTAGGGGCCACGTCCGAGGTGGCGACCCTTAAGCAAGCGCTTCTCGAGGCCGAGAAGACGGCAGCCACGGAGCGCACCGAGCGGGAGAAGTATGAGGCCGAGGTTGGCAAGGTGCGGCAAGAGCTCCAGGCTCTCATGGAAAAACATGAGAGTTTGGAGCGTGACTCAAGGACGCGAGAGTCCGAGCTCGCGGCGGCTATTGAAAGTGCCAAGGCTGAATCCCAGAAGACCCTCCAGGAGTTGGATGAGGTGAAGAAGATAGCGGCGGGTAAGTCATTCTTTATGCAAAGCAAACATATAAGCGTGAGTTACTTGTTACTTACCCGAATCCGGAGTTCTCCAGGAGCGTTCGCAGATCTTCCCCAGAGTGTGTCTGATGCTGCCGCATTCTATCGAGCCAAGGAGGGGAGCTCGACAGAGAAGGTGTTCTGGTCTCAGTACGCTGAGGCCGGACACCCCGTGCCCCTGAGCAACCAGCTGAAGCAACTGATCGAGCTCCACAAGGCGGCCGAACAGGCCATGAAGGGCCTCATAGTTCTGCTGTGGCCTGGAGAGGCTCAGCTTGGAAGCTATTTCGGGCTGGTGCGGCGGCTGGTGGAGGCCTGTCCAAGGCTCGAAGTCATCAAGCGCTCCGTCTGCATTGAAGGTGCCTGTAGGGCCCTTGCCCGTGCTAAGGTGCACTGGGGTAAGCTGGATGCTGAGAAGCTTGTGAAGGATGGGCCACCGCTGGGGAAAGAGCATCGCAAGCCCGAGAATTATTATAAGGATGTTCTGAAGGGTGCCCGCCTTGTGGCAGATGAATGTACTATGGATGTAATTTTCAAGTAAAACTCGCTCGTTTTGTCCTGTGCGCTGAAAACTTGTTCATATGCACTGAGCAATGCTGCTTGAATTTAAAATATCACCTTCTGTGCGGCTGTTTATCAATACTGAGAGATGGCGAGTCGTCAGCTTCTGCCCCCTTGCCGCTAGTGCTGGGGTGTTCGGGGATAAACCTGGGCGCTCTTTTTCCCATATTTGGGTCCTTCGAGGGAGGCGCTCAGCCCAATGAACGAGGCAATCGGACTATAATGCGTGAACACTCTCACTTAGCCATAGAATTTTATAATTTTAAATTTCGGCGAAGCCCCTAGTATTTGGAAGACCGAGTTCGGGGCGCTATCCATGCCTTGGCCGGACAGAGCCGACTCCTCGCCCTAAGCGGCATAAGTCTTTAGGGACTCGAAAAAACCTCTCGAACAGCGATCAGCTCTCGCTTCATCATGACAGTCAGTTTTAGCTTTCTCCACTGAGGTGCTCGGCCCAGCTCGACTGGGGCACAATCGCAGTGGTTCTCCTAGTGCTACCTTAGCCGATATAGCGGAACGTAAGGCACCAAAACATAGGAGCCGGGCAAACCCAACTATTGACCCAAGACATGATTCGGAGCCGATGCATATAGTGCTATAAGTTCGGGGTGCCGCACTTGTGAAAGTGTTCGGACTTCTCACACCATATTGAGGGGTGCTAAAAGCCCCTGGCGTATTTTGGCCGTACCAAGTTGTACGGGTGCAACATGTCGTTAAGGAACATTTATTTATAAAAAGATAATGCGAAAATAGACAAAAGCTATGCATTGTTTAAAAATAGCTGCGATCAAAGCAGAACGATACAAGTAATGCGATAAACGAAAAGTTGGACTATTTAACATGTCTGCTCCAGGGGCAAGCTGCGGAATAGTATGCGAAACAGGTATACTGCTCGTGATAGAGACCACCTAGGATTTCCGTAATGCGGCATGGCTTGTCTGCTTCCCTAGTCCTTGCATCGTTTGTGCGGCAATTGAACTGGCGAACAGGCCTTCCGAAGAGTAGAGTCCTGGAAGTAAGAGAAAAGTAAAAAATCGGCAGCCCCTGGTGCGGTTTAAGCCATTTTTTGAGTGTGCCGTGATGGTGCCCCTCCCCCTATGCCCATGGTATTTCCAGAGCATAGTTATGGACGCGAAGTACTGGCGTCGCCTTTTTGCGAGGGTTGGGGTTGGGGCCGCATTGCTACGCCTGCTCGGAATGTGCCAGGCGGTCTTGTTGTAGGTTACTCCGGGCACGCTTGTGTTGGAAATATGCCCTAGAGGCAATAATAAATTAGTTATTATTATTATATTTCATTGTTCATGATAATCGTTTATTATCCATGCTAGAATTGTATTGATAGGAAACTCAGATACATGTGTGGATACATAGACAACACCATGTCCCTAGTAAGCCTCTAGTTGACTAGCTCGTTGATCAATAGATGGTTACGGTTTCCTAACCATGGACATTGGATGTCGTTGATAACGGGATCACATCATTATGAGAATGATGTGATGGACAAGACCCAATCCTAAGCCTAGCACAAAGATCGTGTAGTTCGTATGCTAAAGCTTTTCTAATGTCAAGTATCATTTCCTTAGACCATGAGATTGTGCAACTCCCGGATACCGTAGGAGTGCTTTGGGTGTGCCAAACGTCACAACGTAACTGGGTGGCTATAAAGGTGCACTACGGGTATCTCCGAAGGTGTCTGTTGGGTTGGCACGAATCGAGACTGGGATTTGTCACTCCGTGTGACGAAGAGGAATCTCTGGGCCCACTCGGTAGGACATCATCATAATGTGCACAATGTGACCAAGGGATTGATCACGGGATGATGTGTTACGGAACAAGTAAAGAGACTTGCTGGTAACAAGATTGAACAAGGTATCGGGATACCGACGATCGAATCTCGGGCAAGT
Source organism: Triticum urartu (assembly GCF_056163025.1). Lineage (NCBI taxonomy): Eukaryota > Viridiplantae > Streptophyta > Magnoliopsida > Poales > Poaceae > Triticum > Triticum urartu. The sequence continues at coordinate 122,407,373 of NC_141873.1, forward strand.
ACAATACCGCTAGACAAAGGGAATTGCATACGGGATTGATCGAATCCTCGACATCGTGGTTCATCCGATGAGATCATCATGGAACATGTGGGAGCCAACATGGGTATCCTGATCCCGCTGTTGGTTATTGGCCGGAGAGGTGTCTCGGTCATGTCTGCATGGTTCCCGAACCCGTAGGGTCTACACACTTAAGGTTCGATGACGCTAGGGTTATAAAGGAAGTTTGTATGTGGTTACCGAATGTTTTTCGGAGTCCCGGATGAGATCCCGGATGTTACGAGGAGTTCCAGAATGGTATGTAGGTAAAGAATTATATATGGGAAGTCCTGTTTTGGTCGCCGGAAAAGTTTCGGGTTTTATCGGTAATGTACCGGGACCACCGGGAGGGTCCCGGTGGTCCACCAAGTGGAGCCACCAGCCCCGGAGGGCTGCATGGGCCAAGTGTGGGAGGGGACCAGCCCCAGGTGGGCTGGTGCGCCCCCCCACAAGGGCCCAAGGCGCCTAGGGTTTGGGGAGGGGGCGCCTCCACCTAACTTGGGGGGCAAGTTTCCCCTCTCCCCCTTGGCCGCCACCCTAGATGGGTTTGGGGCTGCCGCACCCCTTGGGGTGGAAACCCTAAAGGGGGTGCACCCCCTCCCTCTCCCCTATATATACTTGAGGACTTTGGGGCTGCCAGTAGATGAGTTTTGACCTCTCCATGGCGCAGCCCTGCCTCTCTCCCTCCTCCTATGCGTAGTTTCTATGCACGAGTAAAACACAAAGCAGTTGTGGGCATTGATTTTTTCAATTTGCTTGCCGTTACTAGTCTTATCTTGATTCGGCGGCATCGTGGGATGAAGCGGCTCGGACCGACCTTACACGTACTCTTACGTGAGACTGGTTCCCCCGACTGACATGCACTAGTTGCATAAGGTGGCTAGCGGGTGTCTGTCTCTCCCACTTTAGTCGGATCGGATTCGATGAAAAGGGTCCTTATGAAGGGTAAACAGAAATTGGCATATCACGTTGTGGTTTTGGTGTAGGTAAGAAACGTTCTTGCTAGAAACCTATAGCAGCCACGTAAAAACTTGCAACAACAATTAGAGGACGTCTAACTTGTTTTTGCAGCATATGCCTTGTGATGTGATATGGCCAAAAGGATGTGATGAATGATATATGTGATGTATGAGATTGATCATGTTCTTGTAATAGGAATCACGACTTGCATGTCGATGAGTATGACAACCGGCATGAGCCATAGGAGTTGTCTTAATTTATTTATGACCTGCGTGTCAACATAAACATCATGTAATTACTTTACTTTATTGCTAAAGCATTAGCCATAGTAGTAGAAGTAATAGATGACAAGACAACTTCAAGAAGACACGATGATGGAGATCATGGTGTCATGCCGGTGACAATGATGATCATGGAGCCCCGAAGATGGAGATCAAAAGGAGCAAAATGATATTGGCCATATCATGTCACTATTTGATTGCATGTGATGTCTATCATGTTTTACATCTTATTTTCTTGGAACGACGGTAGCTTAAATAAGATGATCCCTCACTAAAATTTAAAGAAAAGTGTTCCCCCTAACTGTGCACCGTTGCAAAGGTTCGTTGTTCCAAAGCACCACGTGATGATCGGGTGTGATAGATTCTAACGTTCGAATACAACGGGTGTAAGCCAGATTAACACACGCAATACACTTAGGTTGACTCGACGAGCCTAGCATGTACAGACATGGCCTCGGAACACGGAAGACCGAAAGGTCAAGCATGAGTCGTATAGAAGATACGATCAACATGAAGATGTTCACCGATGTTGACTAGTGCGTCTCACGTGATGATCGGACACGGCCTAGTTGACTCGGATCATGTTTCACTTAGATGACTAGAGGGATGTCTATCTGAGTGGGAGTTCATTAGATGAACTCAATTATCATGAACATAGTCTAAATTGTCTTTGCAAATATGTTGTAGATAAATAGCTCACGTTGTAGCTCCCTGTTTCAATATGTTCCTAGAGAAAGATTAAGTTGAAAGATATTGTAAGCAATGATGTGGACTAGGTCCGTAGTCCGAGGAGTGTCCTCACTGCTACACAGAAGGCTTACGTCTTTGATGCACCGCTTGATGTGCAAACCCCTACAACATCATCTGTGGATGTTGTGAACACCTAACAGACACATCCTGATGACTACATGATAGTTTAGTGCACCATACTTTACAGCTTAGAATCAGGATTCCAATGACGTTTTGAACACCATAGAACATAGGAGATGTTCCAAGAGCTGAAATTGGGATTTCAGGCTCATGCCCGTGTTGAGAGGTGTGAGACCTCTGACAAGTTCTTTTGCCAACAAGATGGAGGAGAATAGCTCATCTAGTGAGCATGTGCTCAGAATGTCTGGGTGCTACAATCACTTAAATCAAGTGGGAGTTAAACTTCCAGATAAGATAGTGATTGATAGAGTTCTCTAGACACTATCACTAAGCTACTAGATCTTCGTGATGAACTATGACATGCAAGGGATGGAGTTGATCCCGGAGCTGTTCACGGTGCTTAAGACCGCAAAAGGTAGAAATCAAGAAGGAGCATCAAGGGTTGATGGTTTAACAAGACCACTGGTTTCAAGAAGGGCAAGGGCTAGAAGGGAAACTTCATGGATGGCAAACCAGTTGCCGCTCCAATGAAGGAACCCAAGGTTGAACCCGAACCCGAGACTAAGTGCTTCTATTGTAAGGCGAACGGTCACTGGTAGCGGAATTACCCCAAATGTATGGTAGATAAGAAGGCTGGCAACTTCAACAAAGTATATACGTGTTATTAATGTGTACCTCACTAGTACTCCTAGTAGCACCTGGGTATTGGATACCGATTCAGTTGCTATTATTGGTGACTTGAAGCAAAAGCTACGGACTAAACGAAGACTAGCTAAGGGCGAGGTGACGATGTGTGTTGGAAGTGTTTCCAAAGTTGAAGAGATCACCATCGCACGCTCCATCTGCCTTCGGGATTAGTATTGAACCTAGATAAATGTTATCAGGTGTCTACTTTGAGCATGGATATGATTAGATCATGTTCATTGCAATACGGTCATTCATTTAAGTTAGAGAATAATGGTTATTCTGTTTACATGAATGATACCTTTCATGGTCATGCACCCTATGTGAATGGTTCAGTGAATCTCGGTCGTAGTAATACACATGTTCACGCCAAAAGATGTAGAGTTAATAATAGTACCACTTTCTTGTGGCACTGCCGCTTAGGTCATATTGGCGTAAGATGCATGAAGAAACTCCATGTCGATGGATGTTTGGAGTCACTTGATTTTGAATCACTTGACACATGCGAGCCATGCCTCATGGGCAGGATGACTAAGACCCCGTTTTCAGGAACAATGAAACGGGCAAGTGACTTGTTGGAAATCATGCATGCTGATACGTGTGATCCAATGAGAATTGAAGCGTGCGGTGGATATCGCTATTTTCTCATCTTCACTGACGATTTGGGTAGATATAGGTATATCTACTTAATGAAGCACAAGTCTGAAACATTTGAAAAGTTCAAGCGATTTCAGAGTGAAGTTAAGAATCATCATAACAATAAGATCATGTTCCTACGATCTGATCAAAAGGGGATTTTCTGAGTTATGAGTTTGGCAATCACTTAAGACATTGTGGAATTGTTTCATAGTTGAAGCCACCTGGAACACCATAAGGTAATGGTGTGTCCAGACGTCGTAATCGAACACTATGAGATATGGTGCGATCTATGATGTCTCTTATCAATCTACCGTTTTCATTTTGAGGTTATGCGTTAGAGACAGCTGCATTCACTTTAGATAGGACACCATCTAAGTCCGTTGGGACGACGTCGAATGAACATTGGTTTGGTAAGAAACCAAAGTTGTCGTTTCTTAATGTTTGGGGCTGCGATGCTTAAGGCTTCAGCCGGAGAAGCTCGAACCCAAAGCAGACAAACACATATTCATAGAATACCCAAAGGTGAAAGTAGGGTATACCTTCTATCTCAGATCCGAGGGCAAATTGTTTGTCGCTAAGAACGGGTCCTTTCTCGAGAAGAAGTTTCTATTGAAAGAATTGAGTGGGAGGAAGATAGAACTTGATGAGGTTGTCGAACCTTTATTTCAACCAGAGAATGATGCAACACAGAAAGATGTTTTCTGTGGCACCTACGTCTGTTGAATAGGAAGTTAATGATAGTGATCATGAAGCTTCGGATCAAGTTACTATCGAACCTCGTAGGTCGACAAGGATATGTACTACTCCTAAGTGGTACGGTAATCCTGTCTTAGATATCATGTTGTTAGAGAACAATGAACCTACGAGCTATGGAGAAGCGATGGTGGGCCCATATTCCGACAAATGGTTAGAAGCCATGAAATCCGAGATAGGATCCATATATCAGAACAAAGTATGGACTTTGGTGGACTTGCCCGATGATCGGCAAGCCATTGAGATAAATGGATCTTTTAAGAAGAAGACGGACGTGGGCGGTAATGTTACCGTCTATGAAGCTCGACTTGTGGGAAAGAGTCTTTTCACAAGTTCAAGGAGTTGACTACGATGAGAATTTCTCACCCGTAGCGATGCTTAAGTCCGTCGGAATCATGTTAGCATTAGCTGTATTTTTCGATTATGAAATCTTACAGATGGATGTTAAAACAAGTTTTCTTACCAGTTTTCAAAAGAAAAGTTGTATGTGATACAATAAAAGGTTTTGACGATCCTAAGGATGCTAAAAGGTATGCTGGCTCCAGCAATCCTTCTATGGACTAGAGCAAGCATCTCGGAATCGGAATATATGTTTTGATGGAGTGATCAAAGCTTTTAGGTTTATACAATGTTTGCTAGAAACTTGTATTTACAAGAAAGTGAGTGGGAGCACTACAACATTTCTGATAGGTATATGTGGATGACATATTGCTGATTCGAAATAATGTAGAATTTCTTGAAAGCATAAATGGTTGTTTGAAGAGTATTTTTCAAAGGAAGACCTGGATAAAGCTGCTTACATACTGGGCATCAAGATCTATAGAGATAGATCAAGACGCCTGATGATAGTTTCAAAGAACGCACACCTTGACATGTTTTTGAAGGAGTTCAAAATAGATCAGTCAAAGAAGGGGTTCTTACCTGAGTTGTAAGGTGTGAAGTTGAGTAAGACTCAAAGCTTGACCACGGCAGAAGAAAGAGGAAGGACGAAGGTCGTCCCCTATGCTCTTGTCATAGGCTCTATACGGTATGCCATGCTGAGTACCGCACCTGATGTGTGCCTTTACACATGTCTGGCAAGAAGGTACAAAGGTGATCTAGGACTGGACCACCAGATAGCGGTCAAAATTATCCTTACAGAAATAAGGAAATGTTTCTTGGTTATGGAGGTGATAAAGAGTTCGACGTAAAGAGTTATGTCGATGCAAGCTTAACACCTATCCGGATAGCACTGAGTAGAGATACCGGATACGTATAATGGAGCAATAATTTGGAATAGCTCCAAGTGGAACGTGGTAGCAGCATCTACGATATAAAGTTTTGCGAAATACATAGGGATCTAAATATGGCAAGACCCGTTGACTACAACCTCTCTCACAAGCATAACATGATCAAACCCAAAACTCTTTGAGTGTTTATCACATAGTGATGTGAACTAGATCATTGAGTCTAGTAAACTCTTGGATGTTGGTCACTTGGCGATGTGACCTGTGAGTGTTAATCACATGGCGATGTGAACTAGATTATTGACTCTAGTGCAAGTGGGAGACTCTTGGAAATATGCCCTAGAGGAAATAATAAATTAGTTATTATTATTATTATATTTCATTGTTCATGATAATCGTTTATTATCCATGCTAGAATTGTATTGATAGGAAACTCAGATACATGTGTGGATACATAGACAACACCATGTCCCTAGTAAGCCTCTAGTTGACTAGCTCGTTGATCAACAGATGGTTACGGTTTCCTAACCATGGACATTGGATGTCGTAGATAACGGGATCACATCATCATGAGAATGATGTGATGGACAAGACCCAATCCTAAGCCTAGCACAAAGATCGTGTAGTTCGTATGCTAAAGCTTTTCTAACGTCAAGTATCATTTCCTTAGACCATGAGATTGTGCAACTCCCGGATACTGTAGGAGTGCTTTGGGTGTGCCAAACGTCACAACATAACTGGGTGGCTATAAAGGTGCACTACGGGTATCTCCGAAGGTGTCTGTTGGGTTTGCACGAATCGAGACTGGGATTTGTCACTCCGTGTGACGGAGAGGTATCTCTGGGCCCACTCGGTAGGACATCATCATAATGTGCACAATGTGACCAAGGGGTTGATCACGGGATGATGTGTTACAGAACGAGTAAAGAGACTTGCCGGTAACGAGATTGAACAAGGTATCGGGATACCACGATCGAATCTTGGGCAAGTACAATACCGCTAGACAAAGGGAATTGCATACGGGATTGATCGAATCCTCGACATCGTGGTTCATCGGATGAGATCATCGTGGAACATGTGGGAGCCAACATGGGTATCCAGATCCCGCTGTTGGTTATTGGCCGAAGAGGTGTCTCGGTCATGTCTGCATGGTTCCCGAACCCGTAGGGTCTACACACTTAAGGTTCAATGACGCTAGGGTTATAAAGGAAGTTTGTATGTGGTTATCGAATGTTGTTCGGAGTCCCGGATGAGATCCCGGATGTTACAAGTGTTCCGGAATGGTCCGGAGGTAAAGAATTATATATGGGAAGTCCTGTTTTGGTCGCTGGAAAAGTTTCGGGTTTTATCGGTAATGTACCGGGACCACCGGGAGGGTCCCGGTGGTCCACCAAGTGGGGCCACCAGCCCCGGAGGGCTGCATGGGCCAAGTGTGGGAGGGGACCAGCCCCAGGTGGGCTGGTGCGCCCCCCCACAAGGGCCCAAGGCGCCTAGGGTTTGGGGAGGGGGCGCCTCCACCTAACTTGGGGGGCAAGTTTCCCGTCTCCCCCCCTTGGCCGCCACCCTAGATGGGTTTGGGGCTGCCGCACCCCTTGGGGTGGAAACCCTAAAGGGGCCGCACCCCCTCCCTCTCCCCTATATATACTTGAGGACTTTGGGGCTGCTGGTAGATGAGTTTTGACGTCTCCATGGCGCAGCCCTGCCTCTCTCCCTCCTCCTCTCCCGCGGTGCTTGGCGAAGCCCTGCAAGATTGCCACGCTCCTCCACCACCACCACGCCATCGTGCTGCTGCTGGATGGAGTCTTCCCCAACCTCTCCTTCTCCTCTTGCTGGAACAAGGCGTAGGAGACGTCACCGGGCTGTACGTGTGTTGAACATGGAGGTGCCGTCCGTTCGGCACTAGGATCATCGGTGATTTGGATCACGACGAGTACGACTCCATCAACCCCGTTCACTTGAACGCTTCCGCTTAGCGATCTACAAGGGTATGTAGATGCACTCTCCCTCCCCTCGTTGCTATATTACTCCATAGATTGATCTTGGTGATGCGTAGAAAATTTTGAATTTCTGCTACGTTCCCCATCAGTGGCATCATGAGCTAGGTCTATGCATAGTTTCTATGCACGAGTAGAAGACAAGTAGTTGTGGGCGTTGATTTTGTCAATTTGCTTGCCGTTACTAGTCTTATCTTGATTCGGCGGCATCGTGGGATGAAGCGGCTTGGACCGACCTTACACGTACTCTTACGTGAGACTGGTTCCACCGACTGACATGCACTAGTTGCATAAGGTGGCTAGCAGGTGTCTGTCTCTCCCACTTTAGTCAGATCGGATTCAATGAAAAGGGTCCTTATGAAGGGTAAATAGAAATTGGCATATCACGTTGTGGTTTTGGTGTAGGTAAGAAACGTTCTTGCTAGAAACCTATAGCAGCCACGTAAAAACTTGCAACAACAATTAGAGGACGTCTAACTTGTTTTTGCAGCATATGCCTTGTGATGTGATATGGCCAAAAGGATGTGATGAATGATATATGTGATGTATGAGATTGATCATGTTCTTGTAATAGGAATCACGACTTGCATGTCGATGAGTATGACAACCGGCAGGAGCCATAGGAGTTGTCTTAATTTATTTATGACCTGCGTGTCAACATAAACGTCATGTAATTACTTTACTTTATTGCTAAAGCATTAGCCATAGTAGTAGAAGTAATAGATGACGAGACAACTTCAAGAAGACACGATGATGGAGATCATGATGATGGAGATCATGGTGTCATGCCGGTGACAACGATGATCATGGAGCCCCGAAGATGGAGATCAAAAGGAGCAAAATGATATTGGCCATATCATGTCACTATTTGATTGCATGTGATGTCTATCATGTTTTACATCTTATTTGCTTGGAACGACGGTAGCTTAAATAAGATGATCCGTCACTAAAATTTCAAGAAAAGTGTTCCCCCTAACTGTGCACCGTTGCGAAGGTTCGTTGTTTCAAAGCACCACGTGATGATCGGGTGTGATAGATTCTAACGTTCGAATACAACAGGTGTAAGCCAGATTTACACACGCAATACACTTAGGTTGACTTGACGAGCCTAGCATGTACAGACATGGCCTCGGAACACGGAAGACCGAAAGGTCGAGCATGAGTCGTATAGAAGATACGATCAACATGAAGATGTTCACCGATGTTGACTAGTCCGTCTCACGTGATGATCGGACACAGCCTAGTTGACTCGGATCATGTTTCACTTAGATGACTAGAGGGATGTCTATCTGAGTGGGAGTTCATTAGATGAACTCAATTATCATGAACATAGTCTAAATTGTCTTTGCAAATATGTTGTAGATAAATAGCTCACGTTGTAGCTCCCTGTTTAATTACGTTCCTAGAGAAAGATAAAGTTGAAAGATATTGTAAGCAATGATGCGGACTAGGTCCGTAGTCCGAGGAGTGTCCTCACTGCTACACAGAAGGCTTACATCTTTGATGCACCGCTTGATGTGCAAACCCCTACAACGTCGTCTGTGGATGTTGTGAACACCTGACAGACACATCCTGATGACTACATGATAGTTTAGTGCACCATACTTTACAGCTTAGAATCAGGATTCCAATGATGTTTTGAACGCCATAGAACATAGGAGATGTTCCAAGAGCTGAAATTGGGATTTCAGGCTCATGCCCGTGTTGAGAGGTGTGAGACCTCTGACAAGTTCTTTTGCCAACAAGATGGAGGAGAATAGCTCAGCTAGTGAGCATGTGCTCAGAATGTCTGGGTGCTACAATCACTTAAATCAAGTGGGAGTTAAACTTCCAGATAAGATAGTGATTGATAGAGTTCTCTAGACACTATCACTAAGCTACTAGATCTTCGTGATGAACTATGACATGCAAGGGATGGAGTTGATCCCGGAGCTGTTCGCGGTGCTTAAGACCGCAAAAGGTAGAAATCAAGAAGGAGCATCAAGGGTTGATGGTTTAACAAGACCACTGGTTTCAAGAAGGGCAAGGGCTAGAAGGGAAACTTCATGGATGGCAAACCAGTTGCCGCTCCAATGAAGGAACCCAAGGTTGAACCCAAACCCGAGACTAAGTGCTTCTATTGTAAGGGGAACGGTCACTGGTAGCGGAATTACCCCAAATGTATGGTAGATAAGAAGGCTGGCAACTTCAACAAAGTATATACATGTTATTAATGTGTACCTCACTAGTACTCCTAGTAGCACCTGGGTATTGGATACCGGTTCAGTTGCTATTATTGGTGACTTGAAGCAAAAGCTACGGACTAAACGGAGACTAGCTAAGGGCGAGGTGACGATGTGTGTTGGAAGTGTTTCCAAAGTTGATGAGATCACCATCGCACGCTCCATCTGCCTTCGGTATTAGTATTGAACCTAGATAAATGTTATCAGGTGTCTACGTTGAGCATGAATATGATTAGATCATGTTCATTGCAATACGGTCATTCATTTAAGTTAGAGAATAATGGTTATTCTGTTTACATGAATGATACCTTTCATGGTCATGCACCCTATGTGAATGGTTCAGTGAATCTCGGTCGTAGTAATACACATGTTCACGCCAAAAGATGTAGAGTTAATAATAGTACCACTTTCTTGTGGCACTGCCGCTTAGGTCATATTGGCGTAAGATGCATGAAGAAACTCCATGTCGATGGATGTTTGGAGTCAGTTGATTTTGAATCACTTGACACATGCGAGCCATGCCTCATGGGCAGGATGACTAAGACCCCGTTTTCAAGAAAAATGAAACGGGCAAGTGACTTGTTGGAAATCATGCATGCTGATACGTGTGATCCAATGAGAATTGAAGCGTGCGGTGGATATCGCTATTTTCTCATATTCACTAACGATTTGGGTAGATATAGGTATATCTACTTAATAAAGCACAAGTCTGAAACGTTTGAAAAGTTCAAGTGATTTCAGAGTGAAGTTAAGAATCATCATAACAATAAGATCATGTTCCTACGATCTGATCAAAAGGGGATTTTCTGAGTTATGACTTTGGCAATCACTTAAGACATTGTGGAATTGTTTCATAGTTGAAGCCACCTGGAACACCACAAGGTAATGGTGTGTCCAGATGTCGTAATCGAACACTATGAGATATGGTGCGATCTATGATGTCTCTTATCAATCTACCGTTTTCATTTTGAGGTTATGCGTTAGAGACAACTGCATTCACTTTAGATAGGACACCATCTAAGTCCGTTGGGACGATGTCGAATGAACATTGGTTTGGTAAGAAACCAAAGTTGTCGTTTCTTAATGTTTGGGGCTGCGATGCTTAAGGCTTCAGCCGGAGAAGCTCGAACCCAAAGCGGACAAACACATCTTCATAGAATACCCAAAGGTGAAAGTAGGGTATACCTTCTATCTTAGATCCGATGGCAAATTGTTTGTCGCTAAGAACGGGTCCTTTCTCGAGAAGAAGTTTCTATTGAAAGAATTGAGTGGGAGGAAGATAGAACTTGATGAGGTTGTCGAACCTTTATTTCAACCAGAGAATGATGCAACACAGAAAGATGTTTTCTGTGGCACCTATGTCTGTTGAATAGGAAGTTAATGATAGTGATCATGAAGCTTCTGATCAAGTTACTATCGAACCTCGTAGGTCGACAAGTATATGTACTACTCCTAAGTGGTACGGTAATCCTGTCTTAGATATCATGTTGTTAGAGAACAATGAACCTACGAGCTATGGAGAAGTGATGGTGGGCCCATATTCCGACAAATGGTTAGAAGCCATGAAATCCGAGATAGGATCCATATATCAGAACAAAGTATGGACTTTGGTGGACTTGCCCGATGGTCGGCAAGCCATTGAGATAAATGGATCTTTTAAGAAGAAGATGGACGTGGGCGGGAATGTTACCGTCTATGAAGCTCGACTTGTGGGAAAGAGTCTTTTCACAAGTTCAAGGAGTTGACTACGATGAGAATTTCTCACCCATAGCGATGCTTAAGTCCGTCAGAATCATGTTAGCATTAGCTGTATTTTTCGATTATGAAATCTTACAGATGGATGTTAAAACAAGTTTTCTTACCAGTTTTCGTAAGAAAAGTTGTATGTGATACAATAAAAGGTTTTGACGATCCTAAGGATGCTAAAAGGTATGCTGGCTCTAGCAATCCTTCTATGTACTAGAGCGAGCATCTCGGAATCGGAATATATGTTTTGATGGAGTGATCAAAGCTTTTAGGTTTATAAAATGTTTGCTAGAAACTTGTATTTAAGAAAGTGAGTGGGAGCACTACAACATTTCTGATAAGTATATGTGGATGACATATTGCTGATTCGAAATAATGTAGAATTTCTGGAAAGCATAAATGGTTGTTTGAAGAGTATTTTTCAAAGGAAGACCTGGATAAAGCTGCTTACATACTGGGCATCAAGATCTATAGAGATAGATCAAGATGCCTGATGATACTTTCAAAGAACGCACACCTTGACATGTTTTTGAAGGAGTTCAAAATAGATCAGTCAAAGAAGGGGTTCTTACCTGAGTTGTAAGGTGTGAAGTTGAGTAAGACTCAAAGCTTGACCACGGCAGAAGAAAGAGGAAGGACGAAGGTCGTCCCCTATGCTCTTGTCATAGGCTCTATACGGTATGCCATGCTGAGTACCGCACCTGATGTGTGCCTTTCCACATGTCTGGCAAGAAGGTACAAAGGTGATCTAGGACTGGACCACCAGATAGCGGTCAAAATTATCCTTACAGAAATAAGGAAATGTTTCTTGGTTATGGAGGTGATAAAGAGTTCGACGTAAAGAGTTATGTCGATGCAAGCTTAACACCTATCCGGATAGCACTGAGTAGAGATACCGGATACGTATAATGGAGCAATAATTTGGAATAGCTCCAAGTGGAACGTGGTAGCAGCATCTACGATATAAAGTTTTGCGAAATACATAGGGATCTAAATATGGCAAGACCCATTGACTACAACCTCTCTCACAAGCATAACATGATCAAACCCAGAACTCTTTGAGTGTTTATCACATAGTGATGTGAACTAGATCATTGAGTCTAGTAAACTCTTGGATGTTGGTCACTTGGCGATGTGACCTGTGAGTGTTAATCACATGGCGATGTGAACTAGATTATTGACTCTAGTGCAAGTGGGAGACTCTTGGAAATATGCCCTAGAGGGAATAATAAATTAGTTATTATTATTATATTTCATTGTTCATGATAATTGTTTATTATCCATGGTAGAATTGTATTGATAGGAAACTCAGATACATGTGTGGATACATAGACAACACCATGTCCCTAGTAAGCCTCTAGTTGACTAGCTCGTTGATCAATAGATGGTTACGGTTTCCTAACCATGGACATTGGATGTCGTTGATAACGGGATCGCATCATTATGAGAATGATGTGATGGACAAGACCCAATCCTAAGCCTAGCACAAAGATCGTGTAGTTCGTATGCTAAAGCTTTTCTAATGTCAAGTATCATTTCCTTAGACCATGAGATTGTGCAACTCCCGGATACCGTAGGAGTGCTTTGGGTGTGCCAAACGTCACAACGTAACTGGGTGGCTATAAAGGTGCACTACGGGTATCTCCAAAGGTGTCTGTTGGGTTGGCACGAATCGAGACTGGGATTTGTCACTCCGTGTGACGGAGAGGTATCTCTGGGCCCACTCGGTAGGACATCATCATAATGTGCACAATGTGACCAAGGGGTTGATCACGGGATGATGTGTTACGGAACGAGTAAAGAGGTGTCTCGGTCATGTCTGCATGGTTCCCGAACCCGTAGGGTCTACACACTTAAGGTTCGATGACGCTGGGGTTATAAAGGAAGTTTGTATGTGGTTACCGAATGTTGTTCGGAGTCCCGGATGAGATCCCGGATGTTACGAGGAGTTCCAGAATGGTCCGGAGGTAAAGAATTATATATGGGAAGTCCTGTTTTGGTCGCCGGAAAAGTTTCGGGTTTTATCGTAATGTACTGGGACCACCGGGAGGGTCCCGGTGGTCCACCAAGTGGGGCCGCCAGTCCCGGAGGGCTTCATGGGCCAAGTGTGGGAGGGGACCAGCCCTAGGTGGGCTGGTGCGCCCCCCCACACGGGCCCAAGGCGCCTAGGGTTTGGGGAGGGGGCGCCTCCACCTAGCTTGGGGGGCAAGTTTCCCCTCTCCCCCCTTGGCCACCACCCTAGATGGGTTTGGGGCTGCCGCACCCCTTGGGGTGGAAACCCTAAAGGGGGCGCACCCCCCTCCCTCTCCCCTATATATACTTGAGGACTTTGGGGCTGCCAGTAGATGAGTTTTGACCTCTCCATGGCGCAGCCCTGCCTCTCTCCCTCCTCCTCTCCCGCGGTTCTTGGCGAAGCCCTGCAAGATTGCCACGCTCCTCCACCACCACCATGCCGTTGTGCTGCTGCTGGGTGGAGTCTTCCCCAACCTCTCCTTCTCCCCTTGCTAGATCAAGGCGTAGGAGACGTCACCGGGCTGTACGTGTGTTGAACACGGAGGTGCCGTCCGTTCGGCACTAGGATCATCGGTGATTTGGATCACGACGAGTACGACTCCATCAACCCCGTTCACTTGAACGCTTCCGCTTCGCGATCTACAAGGGTATGTAGATGCACTCTCCCTCCCCTCCTTGCTAGATTACTCCATAGATTGATCTTGGTGATGCGTGGAAAATTTTGAATTTCTGCTATGTTCCCCATCAGCTTGACGATGTCCGGACGTTTAATGGACGGACTGGAGAACTACCTGGAGAGGCTGCTTTGTACTTCCACTGCAAGGGCCGCCGTGCGCTCCTCCATTCGGAGGGAGCGTTCGGTGTTTCCATTGACCATAATTACTCCACGAGGGCCTGGCATCTTGAGTTTAAGGTATGCATAGTGCGGTACCGCATTGAATTTGGCGAATGCGGTTCGTCCGAGCAGTGCATGATAGCCACTGCGGAATGGGACTATGTCAAAGATCAATTCCTCGCTTCGGAAATTATCCTGGGATCCGAAGACCACTTCAAGTGTGACTGAGCCTGTACAGTTGGCCTCTACACCTGGTATTACACCTTTAAAGCTCGTTTTGGTGGGCTTAATCCTCGAGGGATCGATGCCCATTTTTCGCACTGTATCCTGGTAAAGCAGGTTCAGGCTGCTGCCGCCGTCCATGAGGACTCTAGTGAGATGAAATCCATCAATAATTGGGTCTAGAACCAATGCGGCAAATCCGCCATGACGGATGCTAGTGGGATGGTCTGTTCGATCAAAGGTGATCGGGCAGGAGGACCATGGGTTGAACTTTGGGGCGACTGGCTCTACCGCGTACACGTCCCTTAACACGCGCTTCCGCTCCCTTTTGGGGACGTGGGTGGCGTATATCATGTTCATCGTCCGCACTTGTGGGGGAAAACCCTTCTGTCCATTGTTGTTCGGCGGCCGGGGCTCCTCGTCGTCATCGCTATGCAGCCCGTTGTCTTCATTGTCAACGCTTAGCTTGCCTGCCTGCTTGAACACCCAACAATCCCTGTTGGTGTGATTGGCCGGCTTTTCGGGGGTGCCATGTATTTGGCACAAGCGGTCGAGTATTCGGTCCAAGCTGGACGGGCCCCTAGGATTCCTTTTGAATGGCTTCTTCCGCTGACCGAATTTAGAGCCTTTGAATCCGGCATTAACTGCCATATCCTCAACATTGTCGCCGTTAATGCGGCACTTCTGCTTGTTGCGACGCGACCTGCCACTAATGTCCCTGGTGTCCGAACTACCAGGGTTCTTGGTCATATTGTTGCTACGAGCGAGCCAACTGTCTTCTCCCACGCAAAAGCGGGTCATGAGCATCGTGAGTGCTGCCATAGATTTCGGCTTTTCTTGTCCGAGGTGCCGGGCCAGCCACTCGTCACGGATATTGTGCTTGAAGGCTGCTAGGGCTTCAGCGTCCGGATAGTCGACTATTTGATTTTTCTTTGTTAGGAACCGTGTCCAGAATTGTATGGCCGATTCCTCTGGCTGCTGGATTACGTGACTTAGGTCATCGGCGTCTGGGGGTCGCACATAAGTGCCCTGGAAATTGTCGAGGAATGCGGCTTCCAGGTCCTCCCAACAACTTATTGATCCTGTTGGCAAGCTGTTTAGCCAATGGCGAGCTGGTCCTTTAAGCTTGAGTGGGAGGTATTTGATGGCGTGAAAATCGTCGCCGTGGGCCATGTGGATATGAAGGAGATAATCCTCGATCCATACCGCAGGGTCTGTTGTGCCATCATATGATTCGATGTTTACGGGTTTGAAACCCTCGGGGATTTGATGATCCATTATTTCGTCTGTAAAGCACAGTGGGTGTGCGGCGCCTCTGTACTAGGCGATATCATGACGTAGCTCCAATGAGCTTTGTCTACTGTGTTCGGCCCTGCCAAATGTGTGGCCGGCGTGACGGTTACCGTCTCGAGCCGTGGGGTGCCCACGCGATCTGTAGATCGATCGTGTTTGCCTTGCCTTGTCCTCCAACATGTCTCGTAAATCCGGCGTATATTCCCGTGCCTTGGTACGGGGTGCGGCTTGAGTGGAGGGCCGGGAGGCCTCTCTGTCGCGGCCACGAGGTGGCCGTTCGGGCGCATCAAGTGCTTCCTCCTCTAATCGGGGTAGCAACTTGCGCTTTGGGTAACTCTTGGAGGGGCGTTCGAGTTTATGCTCTTCGGCCGCAAGGACTTCAGTCCATCTGTCAACCAGCAAATCTTGATCAGCTCTGAGCTGTTGCTGTTTTTTCTTGAGGCTTCTTGCCGTGGCCATAAGCCTGCGTTGGAAACGCTTTTGCTCAACGAGATCCTCTGGCATGACGAATTTGTCATCGTCTAGGCTTGCCTCGTCTTCGGAGGGAGGCATATAATTATCGTCCTCGACCTCTCTGTCTGCCGCTCTCTCATGAGGGCTGGTTTCTCCATCCTCCTGTGCTAAACCTTGCTGGAGGGGGTTTTCTTCGGCACTCTCCGGAGTATTATTATCTCCCGTGCTGGAATCACCGTTTTTGTGTTGGCGGGATTTTGAGCGGTGCCGCTGACGCCGACGCTTGGCTGTTTCTTGGAGGGGTCATCCTCGGCTGTTCCATTGCCCTCTCCCTCTTTTGGGGTGTCCACCATGTATATGTCATATGACGAGGTGGCTTTCCAGGGCCTAGTAGGCGCTGGTTCTTCATCATCTCCTTCATCGGCGTCCATACCGTTGATGTCTTCGGAGTCAAAGTCGAGCATGTCGGTTAAGTTGTCGACAGTGGCTACAAAGTGGGTGGTGGGTGGGTTTTGAATTTCTTCATCGTCCGTACCCCAACCTTGCTGGCCGTAGTCCGGCCAGGGCTCTCCTGATAAAGAGAGAGACTTCAGTGACTTTAGGATATCACCGAAAGACGAGTGCTGAAAGATGTCTGCGGCAGTGAACTCCATGACCGGCACCCAATCGGATTCGACTGGCAGGGGCGCGGTGGGTTCAGAGTCCGGAGAGGAGTCCGGCTCCTTGGAGTCACGAGCCTCGCAGAGTACGGGGCTGGTGTTCGGCTCAATCGCCGTTTGGATCGCAGCCCCCAAGGTGGCGTCCAACCGCCCATCCTCGATCGGCGCAGTTGACTCCGAACTAAGGGTCGGAGCCGGTGCGGGTGCGGCCTCCAGGGCACCGTTTGGCGGCAGAGTTAGATCATGCTCGTCATGACAGTGCGGCGCGCTCGGCAGTGGTTCGAATCCGTCGAAGATCAAGTCCCCGCGGATGTCAGTCGTGTAGTTTAAACTTCCGAATCTGACCTGACGGCCAGGGGCGTAGCTTTCGATCTGCTCTAGATGGCCAAGTGAATTGGCCCGCAGTGCGAAGCCGCCAAAGATGAAGATCTGTCCGGGGAGGAAGGTCTCACCCTGGACTGCATCGCCATTGATGATCGTAGGAGCCATCGGGCCTGACGGCCACGGCACAGAGGAACTCTCAATGAAAGCACCAATGTCGGTGTCAAAAGCGGAACTCGGGTAGGGGGTCCCAAACTGTGCGTCTAGGACGGATGGTAACAGGAGGCAAGGGACACGAAGTTTTACCTAGGTTCGAGCCCTCTCGATGGAGGTAAAACCCTACGTCCTGCTTGATTAATATTGATGATATGGGTAGTACAAGAGTAGATCTACCACGAGGTCAGAGAGGCTAAACCCTAGAAGCTAGCCTATGGTATGATTGTTGATGTGTATGTTGTCCTACGGACTAAAACCCTCCGGTTTATATAGACACCGGAGAGGGTTAGGGTTACATAGAGTTGGTTACAATGGTAGGAGATCTGAACATCCGTATCGCCAAGCTTGCCTTCCACGCCAAGGAAAGTCCCTTCCGGACACGGGATGAAGTCTTCAATCTTGTATCTTCATAGTCGAGGAGTCCGGCTGAAGGTATAGTTCGGCTATCCGAACACCCCCTAATCTAGGACTCCCTCAGGTGCTATGGATCTGACATATTTGGTCTAGTATTTTATTTAAGCTGGACAGTTCGTCTCTGGCGCCTTTAGAGGGCAGCTTTTGCTGACCTGGCCGAGAGCTTCTGAATCCGGCGTTTACCGCGGTGCTCTTCGGTCTATCTTCTTTATTCCGGCGCTTATTATTTTTGCTGCATCGTGATTTCCCGTATTCATCTCTAACTTCGGATGTACTTGGGTCGCTGGTGCTGCATCTGGCTAGCCAGCTGTCCTGACCCATGCAAAAGCGGGTCAAGAGGCTTGTTAATGGTGCCATTGTTCTCGGCTTTTCTTGGCCGAGGTGTCTGGCAAGCCATTCGTCGTGGACGCTATGCTTAAAAGCTGCTAAGGCTTCGGCGTCCGGACAGTCGAATATTTGGTTCTTTTTAGTAAGAAACCTGTTCCAAAGCTTTCGGGCTGACTCTCCGGGCTATTGAGTTATATGACTCAAATCGTCCGCATCCGGAGGTCGGACATAAGTCCCTTGAAAATTTGCCCGAAAAGCGTCTTCGAGCTCTTCCCAGCTTCCAATGGAGTTTTCCGGGAGGCTTTTAAGCCAGTGCCGAGCTGGCCCTTTGAGCTTGAGGGGTAAGTACTTGATGGCATGGAGATCATCTCCTCGAGCCATATGGATATGGAGGATATAGTCCTCAATCCAGACCCCAGGGTCTGTTGTTCCGTCGTATGCCTCTATTTTTACGGGTTTGAATCCCTCTGGAAATTCATGGTCCAGCACCTCATCGGTGAAACATAGGGGGTGTGCGGCACCCCTGTATCTGGGTGTACCGCGTTGTTCGGATGTTTGTTGTGTTGCGTTGTATGCTGGAGCGCGCTTGCGTGGTCCGTAGATGGATCTGGTTGTGCCGTCCTTTTGATGCGAGCCCTCGCGTGGATCGCGTATTGGCTGATGTGCGGCTTTGTTTGCCGCTCTATGTTGGCTGTGAGGTCGTCTATCCGACCAGGTGGCCGTTTTAATTTTTGGTTGCGGGGGATCTAAGGCCTCCTCATCGAACTCCGGTAGCAACTTCCGCTTCGGGTAGCTCTTGGTGGGGCAATTACCGTTGTACTTCGTTGTTGTGTTGAGTACTTTACTCCATCTGATTTTAAGTGTGTCTTGCGCAGCCTTGAGCCTTTGCTTCTGCTTTTTTAGACTCCTCGCGGTGGCAACGAGCCTTTGATGGGCATTCTGTTGCTCCGGGTGTATGTCTGGTGTGATGTCGTCCGGACTATTATCTTTGACAGAATCGGGTTGTTCGGCTTGATTCTCCGTGTTGCTGTGGTCCAGCGATGGTTCACCCTGCTCTAACGCTGGGTCTGTATGATCGTTGTTTCTGCCGAGGCGGGATTTGGAGCGGCGCTTACGCCGCCTCTTTGACTGCTTCTCGAGGGGACAACCCTTTGTTGCGTCCTTCTGTTCCTCGTCGTCATTTTCTTTTGGTGTGTCCACCATGTATACGTCATGTGATGAAGTGGGCGTCCAGTGCCCTGTGGGCAGTGGTTCCTGTTCGTCTCATGCATCATCGTCCATACCGTCGATGTCTTCGGAGTCGAAGTCGAGCGTGTCGGTTAGGTCATCGATAGTGGCTACTAAGTGGGTGGTGGGCGGGCCGCGATTTTCTTCGTCGTCCGCATCCCAATCTTGCCGGACATAGTTCGGCCAGGATCCTCCTGACAAGGAGAGAGACCTTAACGAGTTCAGTATGTCGCCAAAGGGCAAGTGCTGAAAAATATCCGCGGAGGTAAACTCCATGATCGGAGCCCAATCGGATTTGCTAAGAATGGGCGCAGGCGGTTCGGAGTCCGTGGCCGGAGAGAGATCCGACAGTTTGTCAACACGGCTCTCGTGCAGAGTAAGGTCGATGTTCGGCTCGATCGCCGATGAGGGTAAGGCCTCTGTGGCGGGGTCCATCCACCCGTCCATGGACGGCGCAACTGGCTCCGAATTGAGGGTCGGAGCGGCTGCCGGTGCGATCTCCTGAACACTGTCTGATGGTAGAGCTAAATCGTACTCATCATGACCGCGTGACACACAAGGCAGAGGCTCGAATCCGTCAAAGATCAAGTCTCCGTGGATATCGGCCGTGTAGTTTAAGCTTCCAAACCTGACCTGATGGCCAGGGGCGTAGCTTTCAATCTGCTCCAGATGGCCAAGCGAATTGGCCCATAGTGCAAAGCCACCGAATACTGAAATCTGTCCAGGGAAAAATGTCTCACCCTGGACTACATCGCTATCGATGATCATAGGAGCCATCAAGCCTAACGGCGACGACACAGAGGAACTCTCAATGAAAGCACCAATGTCGGTGTCAAAACCGGCGGATCTCGGGTAGGGGGTCCCGAACTATGCGTCTAGGCGGATGGTAACAGGAGGCAGGGGACGCGAAGTTTTACCCAGGTTCGGGCCCTCTTGATGGAGGTAAAACCCTATGTCCTGCTTGATTAATATTGATGATATGGGTAGTACAAGAGTAGATCTACCACAAGATCAGAGAGGCTAAACCCTAGAAGCTGGCCTATGGTATGATTGTATGTTGTCCTATGGACTAAAACCCTCCGGTTTATATAGACACCGGAGAGGGCTAGGGTTACACAAGGTCGGTTACAAAGGAGGAGATATGCATATCCGTATTGCCTAGCTTGCCTTCCACGCCAAGTAGAGTCCCATCCGGACACGAGACGAAGTCTTCAATCTTGTATCTTCATAGTCTAACAGTCCGGCCAAAGGATATAGTCCAGCTGTCCGGAGACCCCCTGATCCAGGACTCCCTCAATACCCATATATACTCAATTCATCGGTGAAGGTGAGAAAAGAATGATATCCACAGCGCGCGTCAATACTCATCGGACCTCACACATCAGCATGTATGATTTCCAACAAGTCACTTGCCCATTCCATTGTTACAAAGAAAACAGGGTTTTAGTCATCTTGCCAATGAGGCATGGTTCGCATGTGTCAACTGATTCAAAATCAGGTGACTTCATAAGTCCATCGGCATGGAGGTTCTTCATGCGCTTTACACCAATATGACCTAAGCGGCAGTGCCACAAGAAAGTGGTACTATCATTATCAACTCTACATCTTTTGGCATCAATGTTATGAATATGTGTATCACTATGATCGAGATTCAATAAACCATTCACATTGGGTGGATGACCATAGAAGGTATTATTCATGTAAACAGAATAACCATTATTCTCTGACTTAAATGAATAACCGTATTGCAATAAACATGATCTAATCATGTTCATGCTCAACACAGACACCAATGTAAACAACATTTATCTGGGTTCAACACTAATCCGGAAGGTGGAGGGAGCGTGCAATGGTGATCATACCATCCTTGGAAACCCTTCCAAAACACATCGTCACCTCGCCCTTAGCTAGTCTCCCTTTATTCCGTAGCTTTTGTTTTGAGTTACCAATATTAGCAACTGAACCGGTATCTAATACCCATGTGCTACTAGGAGTACTAGTAAGGTACACATCAATAACACATATATCAAATATACTTTTGTTGAAATTGCTAGCCTTCTTATTTACCAAGTATTTGAGGCAGTTCCGCTACCAGTGACCGTTCCCCCAATAGAAGCACTTCGTCTCGGGTTTGGTTTCTTGGGTTTCTTCACTGGAGCGGCAACTGGCTTGCCATTCATGAAGTTTCCCTTCTTTCCCTTTCCATTCTTTGAAACCAGTGGTCTTGTTAACCATCAAAACTTTGATGCTCCTTCTTGATTTCTACCTTTATGGCCTTAAGCATGACGAACAGCTCCGGGATCATCTTCCCTTGCATGTTATAGTTCATCACGAAACTCTAGTAGCTTGGTGATAGTGACTGGAGAACTTTGTCAGTCACTCTCTTATCTGGAAGATTAACTCCCACTTGATTCAAGCGATTGAAGTACCCAGACATTCTAAGCACATGCTCAGTGGCTGAGCTATTCTCCCCATCTTGTAGGCAAAGATCTTGCTAGAGGTCTCAAAGCTCTCAACACGGGCATGAGCTTGAAATACCAATTTCAGCTCTTGGAACATCTCATATGTTCCATGGTGTTCCAAACGCTTTTGGAGCCCTGACTCTAAGCTGTAAATCATGTCGCACTAAACTATCAGGTAGTCATCAGAACGTGTCTGCCCGATGTTCACAACATCCACAGACGACGCCAGAGGGGTTGGCACAACGAGCGATGCATCAAGGACAGAAACCTTCTGTGTAGCAGTGAGGACAATCCTCAGACTACGGCCCTAGTCCACACAATTGCTTACAATATCTTTCAACTTAGTCTTTCTCTAGGAGCGTATTAAAACAAGGAGCTAAAGCGTGAGCTATTAATCCACAACATAATTTACAAAGACAATTCAGACTATGTTCATGATAATTAAGTTCATCTAATCAAATTATTTAATGAAATCCCACTCAGATAGACATCCCTCTAGTCATCTAAGTGATACATGATCCGAATCGACTAGGCCGTGTCCGATCATCACGTGAGATGGACTAGTCATCAACGGTGAACATCTCCATGTTGATTGCATCTACTATACGACTCATGTTCGACCTTTTGGTCTCTTGTGTTCCGAGGCCATGTCTGCTAGGCTCGTCAAGTCAACCTAAGTGTTTTCCATGTGTAAATCTGGCTTACACCCGTTGTATGCGAATGTTAGAATCTATCGCACCCGATCATCACGTGGTGCTTCGAAACAACGAACCTTTGCAACGGTGCACAGTTAGGGGGGGCACATTTCTTGAAATTTTAGTGAGGGATCATCTTATTTATGCTACGTCATTCTAAGCAAATAAGATGTAAACATGACAAACATCACATGCAAATCATAAAGTGACATGATATGGCCAATATCATCTTCCGCCTTTGATCTCCATCTTTGAGGCGCGGCATGATCACCTTCGTCACCGGCATGACACCATGATCTCCATCATCATGATCTCCATCATCGTGTCTTCATGAAGTTGTCTCGCCAACTATTACTTCTACTACTATGGCTAACGGTTAGCAATAAAGTAAAGTAATTACATGGCATTTTCATTGACATGCAGGTCATATAATAAATTAAGACAACTCCTATGGCTCCTGTCGGTTGTCATACTCATCAACATGCAAGTCGTGATTCCTATTAGAGGAACATGATCAGTTTCATACATCACATATATCATTCATCCTTTTGGCCATATCACATCACATAGTTTACCCTGCAAAAACAAGTTAGATGTCCTCTAATTGTTGTTGCATGTTTTACGTGGCTGCTATGGGATTCTAGCAAGAATGTTTCTTACCTACGCAAAAGCCACAACGGTGATATGCCAATTGCTATTTACCCTTGATAAGGACCCTTATCATGGAATCCGATCTGACTAAAGTGGGAAAGACAGACACCCGCTAGACACCTTATGCATCAAGTGCATGTCAGTCGGTGGAACCAGTCTCACGTAAGCGTACGTGCAAGGTCGGTCCGGGCCGCTTCATCCCACAATGTCGTCGAATCAAGATAAGACTAGTAACGGTAAGCAAATTGAACAAGTCATTGCCCACAACTACTTTGTGTTCTACTCGTTCATACAATCTACGCATAGACCTAGCTCATGATGCCACTGTTGGGGAACATAGCAATAATTCAAAAAAAATCCTACGTGTCACCAAGATCAATCTATGAGATGCTAGCCACGAGAGAGAGGGGGTGCATCTTCATACCCTTGAAGATCACTAAGCGGAAGCGTTACAAGAACGTAGTTGGTGGAGTCATACTCGCGGCGATTCAAATCACGGAAGATCCGATCCAAGCGCCGAACGGACAGCGCCTCCGCGTTCAACACACGTACAGCCCGGAGACGTCTCCTCCTTCTTGATCCAGCAAGGGGAGAGGAGAAGTTGAGGGAGAGCTCCGGCAGCATGATGGCGTGGTGGTGGAGCTTGCGGTTCTCCGGCAGGGCTTCGCCAAGCACTACGGAGGAGGAGAAGGTGTTGGAGGAGGGAGGGGCTATGCCAGGGGAAGGGGTGCGGCTACCCTCTCTCTCCCTCACTATATATAGGGGTAAGGCGGTGGAGGAGGCGCCCTAGGGTTCCCTAGGGAAGGGGCGGCGGCCATAGGGGAAACCCTAGATGGGTTTGGGCGCCCCCACCCCTAGGAAACTTGCCCCCAAGCCGGGAGGGGCGGCTGCCCTAGGGGAGGCACCCCCACCTCTCCAGGTTATGTGAGAGGGGTTGGGAGGGGCACACAACCCCTTAGTGGGCTGGTGTGCCCCCCTTGGCCCATAAGGCCCCCAACGCTTGTTGGGGCCTCCGAAACCCCTTTCGGTCACGCTGGTCGTCACCCGGTACTCCCAGAATGATTCCAGACTCCAATACCCTTCGTCGAATATATCGATCTTCACCTCCGGACCATTCCGGAGTTCCTCGTCACGTCCGGGATCTCATCTGGGACTCCGAACAACCTTCGGTAACCACATACTATTTCCCATAACAACTCTAGTGTCACTGAACCTTAAGTGTGTAGACCCTACGGGTTCGGGAACCATGCAGACATGACCGAGACATCTCTCCGGCCAATAACCAATAGCGGGATATGGATACCCATATTGGCTCCCACATGTTCCATGATGATATCATCGGATGAACCACGATGACGGGGATTCAATCAACCCCGTATACAATTCCCGGTATGTTACTTGCCCGAGATTCGATCTTGGGTATCCCTATACCTCATTCAATCTCCGGCAAGTCTCTTTACTCGTTCCGTAACGCATGATCCCATGGCTAACTTCTTAGTCACATTGAGCTCATTATGATGATGCATTACCGAGTGGGCCTAGAGATACCTCTCCGTCATACGGAGTGACAAATCCCAGTCTCGATTCGTGCCAACCCAACAGACACTTTCAGAGATGCCTGTAGTGCACCTTTATAGCCACCCAGTTACGTTGTGATGTTTGATACACCCAAAGCACTCCTACGGTATCTGGGAGTTGCACAATCTCATGGTCTAAGGAAATGGTATTTGACATTAGAAAAGCTCTAGCAAACGAAGTACACGATCTTGTGCTATGCTTAGGATTGGGTCTTTTCCATCACATCATTCGCCTAATGATGTGATCCCATTATCAACGACATCCAATGACAATGGTTAGGAAACCATAACCATCCATTGATCAACGAGCTAGTCAACTAGAGGCTTACTAGGGACATGTTGTGGTCTATGTATTCACACATGTATTACGGTTTTCGGTTAATACAATCATAGCATGAACAATAGACAATTATCATGCACAAGGAAATATAATAATAACCATTTTATTATTGCCTCTAGGGCATATTTCCAACATTCTCCCTCCACCACTTGGCCTTTTAAGGCCTGCTGATATTTAATAAAATATAAAAGTATCATAACAATTACTAGAGACTTTTATCATTAATTTAAAATCACCAGGAAACATTTTCCACCTATATATTATTTATCGGTAAACTCCGCCTATGTTGTCTCAACATAGCCGGTCCCAGGCCCGGGTAAAGGAGGAGGATTGTGATAGGCTTGGCGAGCCAACGTAAAAACTCAACCACTCTTATGGAGATGAAACCTAAAAGATTTTCGTTGGGGTGTAACCCTCTCAGCAACGCGCCACATCAGAACCCGGGTGCGGTGGAAAATGGACAAGGGACGGGCCGTCACCCTAGGTGGCGTGCCATATCTTGATCCGGATATGGTGGCAAGTGAGCGAGGATCGGGTCATCGCATCCTTAGTGGCGCGCTACATCGGCGCCCGGATGTAGTGGAAAATGAGCAAGGGTCTTTGCACTTGAGTCGACTAGTGTGAAGGGTAAGGAAGCTAGCCGAGCCTAGGAGGATTCGCTTAGGTAGCTGGAACATAGGGTCTCTGACGGGGAAGCTTCGGGAGCTAGTTGATGCAGCGGTGAGGAGAGGTGTTGATATCATTTGCGTCCAAGAAACCAAATGGAGAGGACAGAAGGCAAAGGAGGTGGAGGATACCGGCTTCAAGCTGTGTTACACGAGGACGGCTGCAAACAGAAATGGCGTAGGCATCTTGATCAACAAGAGCCTCAAGTATGGAGTGGTAGATGTCAAGAGACGTGGGGACCGGATTATCCTAGTCAAGCTGGTAGTTGAGGACTTGGTTCTCAATGTTATCAGCGCGTATGCTCCGCAAGTAGGCCACAATGAGAACACCAAGAGAGAGTTCTGGGAAGGCCTGGAAGACATGGTTAGGAGTGTACCGATTGGGGAGAAGCTCTTCATAGGAGGAGGCCTCAATGGCCACATGGGTACATCTAACATAGGTTTTGAAGGGGCGCATGGGGGCTTTGGCTATGGCATTAGGAATCAAGAAAGATAAGATGTCTTAAGCTTTGCTCTAGCCTACAACATGATTGTAGCTAACACCCTCTTTAGAAAGAGTGAATCACATCTCGTGACTTTTAGTAGTGGCCAACACTCTAGCCAGATTGATTTCATCCTCTCAAGAAGAGATGATAGACGTGTGTGCCTAGACTGTAAGGTGATACCTGGTGAGAGTGTTGTACCCCAGCATAAGCTGGTGATTGCTGACTTTCGCTTTCGGATTTGTGTCCAGCGGGATAAGCATGCCAAAGTCGCTAGAACGAAGTGGTGGAAGCTCGAGGGAGAGGTAGCTCAGGCGTTCAAGGAGAGGGTCATTAAGGAGGGCCCTTGGGCGAAAGGAGGGGATGCAGACAATGTGTGGATGAAGATGGCGACTTGCATTCGTAAGGTGGCCTCTGAGGAGTTTGGAGTGTCCAGGGGAAGGAGAAGCGAAGATAAGGATACTTGGTGGTGGAATGATGATGTCCAGAAGGCGATTAAAGAGAAGAAAGATTGCTTCAGACGCCTATACCTGGATAGGAGTGCAGACAACATAGATAAGTACAAGATGGCGAAGAAGGCCGCAAAGCGAGCTGTTGGTGAAGCAAGGGGTCGGGCATATGAGGACCTCTACCAACGGTTAGGCACGAAGGGAGGAGAAAGGGACATCTATAAGATGGCCAAGATCCGAGAGAGGAAGACAAGGGATATTGGCCAAGTCAAATGAATCAAGGACGGAGCAGACTAGCTTTTGGTGAAGGACGAGGAGATTAAGCATAGATGGCGGGAGTACTTCGACAAGCTGTTCAATGGGGAGAATGAGAGTTATACCATTGAACTGTACGAGTCCTTTGATGAGACTAGCATGTGTTTTGTGCGGCGAATCTAGGAGTCTGAGGCCAAGGAGGCTTTAAAAAGGATGAAAGGAGGCAAGGCAATGGGCTCTGATTGTATCTGAAAGTGCAATCATGCCCTTATATTATGTTTTGATGTTAATGACAATCTACATGTAGGGGACTAACAATGGTTGTCAAGTGAATCTCAGGTGTTGGTCCCCGGTTCGTCAAATTGTGTGTGGATCAAGAGCATACGAAGTGGGTTCTCTCAAGGATGAAGTGTTAAAATGATGTTACATTTTGTTTCCTTAAGTATAGGATCCCACACTATTAAGAGGGGATCGATTGGGTTCGTAACAGACTTGCTCGAGTCAAAAAATACTCCTTTCCATAGTTCTTTTTATCCCCTCTTTACTTCTAATCTTTCTGTCTCTGGGAGTGCTGGATGTCCGGGCCTCATGCTGGATGTCCGGGCTGCTCCCTGGATATCCGGGCCTCTCACCGGATATCCGGGCCTAGCCATTCCAGAATGCACTTTTGTGAAGTGTTGCTGTCGTATGTCCGGCCCTCTACGGCCGGATGTCCGGGCTCCCAGTGCTCGCCGGATGTCCGGGCTCCTTGCCGGATATCCTGGCATAGGTGTCCAGAGGACGTTTTTATGCTGGGCTGCGCGCCGGATGTCCGGCCACCCGCCGGATGTCCGGGCCTTCCTGTTATGCCGGATGTCCGGGCTTGACCCCCGGATGTCCGGCCCCTCTGTTTCCTCCTCTGTTTTCTGCCTTGCTCTTTAAGTGGCTTGCCAGGCCAGATGTCCGGCACCTAGCCCGGATGTCCGGCCTGCCCATTCACTTGCACTACAACGACCATATTTGAGCTCACACTATATATAGTCCTTCTCCACCATGGGAGAGGGTTGACCATTCACTCTTGAAAAACCCTAGAACACATCTCACTCTCTCTCTTACACCTCCACACCAAATCTATGATCCCCAAGGGATTTGAGAGCATTCGAGAGAAGTTGTCCAATCAA
The DNA here is from genome assembly GCF_056163025.1 of Triticum urartu. Lineage (NCBI taxonomy): Eukaryota > Viridiplantae > Streptophyta > Magnoliopsida > Poales > Poaceae > Triticum > Triticum urartu. Next base: position 122,435,500 of record NC_141873.1, read on the forward strand.
GTGATAGATCCACTCCTTCTCCATCTTTGCACCAAAGGAATTTGTGATTTGAGCAAGTCTTGAGCTTTTCCCCATCGATCTTGTTACTATTGGAGGTTGGAGACTCCTAGGCGGTAGGAGTCTTTCGGAGAGGAATCGAGCTTTGTGATTACCCCCGAAAAGTTTGTGAGGGTTTGGAGACCACCCCAAGGTCTACCACTTGTGGTTGAGAAACGCCTTCGTGGTGTTGTCTCAAAGGGAGAATAGGGTGAGCCTTCGTGGCGTTGGTGTGCCTTCGTGGTAACATCCACCTCTCTAACGGTGACGTAGCTTCCCTCCAAGGAAGTGAACATCGGCATACATCCTCGTCTCCCGGAGTTGCGGTTATCCCTAACCCTAACTCTCTACTTGTGGTTACTTGTCTCTTAGCACTTACTTCATCACTTTGTATTTGCCTAGTTACTACTTGTGTTACCTGCTTAGTACTTAGTACTTCACTTGCAATTGTTAGGCTCATTTTCACATTCCGCATTATTGCCTAAAAATTGTTAAGTAACAATTAAAATTTGTAGTTGTACCTATTCACCCCCCCTCTAGGTCCATCTCGATCCTTTCAATTGGTATCAGGGCCTCGTGCTCTATTCTTGTGGCTTAACCGCCCTAGAGCGAGATGAACCCCGATGGGACTCCCCTTGTTGTAGATCCGAAGGATAAAGGCGAGGCTTCTTCTAAAGTCAAGACCTTTACTTCTGAGGATCTAGAACGGGCCCTTGCTAAGCAAACGGAGGAGCATGATGCTTCTGTCGAGGCCTTGGTCCAAATGAGGATAGCCACATTGTCCACGGTGCTTGCACCACTTTCGGGTGGTGCGGCTTCGAGGCCAACTGTGCCTACTCCGTCACTTGGTCAACAACCTCCTAGAAATGAACACTCTAGTGTTCCTTGGCTTTATGCAAGACCCCAAGTTGAGAAACCAAAATATAACTCTCAAGGCAAACCTCCTTTACTTGATGCCACTTCCGATTTTGCTTTGTGGAGAGTTGCTATGCAGGATCATCTTCGATATGGAAACGATGAGATGCTAGAGATCTTGGAGTATGGTTACCATGTGGTTGATCCAAAGAATCCTACACCAAGAGAACTTTATGACAAGAATCTCAATGACACTGCAATCATGTGTATAAGGAGAGGTATGGTTGAAAAGAAAAGGAGACCTTTCATACACATCACAAGTGCCAAGGAATTATGGGAAAGTATTATAAGATCCAAGACCGGTACCTCCACCCTCCGGAGTGCTCAATATGAAATTGCCAAGGGATAATTGCAAAACTTTTGTATGGAGAAAGGTGAAACTCCAAATCAACTCCTTGAGCGTCTCATGACTCTCACCGCTGATATTGAGTCGTGTGAGTGTGACAAGACACACTATGGATTTAACATGACTAAGCGATTCCTTGTGGACAAGTTGCTCCATGCTCTTGCTCCATATCACCATCAGATGGTATGGGACATAAGACAACACCATGCCTTCAAGGAAATGACTACAGATGACATCATATCCACTTTCCAACTATTTGAAGAGTCAAAGGCAAATGCTACAAAACATCTTGCCATGCATGGTACTCCATCGTCGAAGATCAATCTTGCATTGAAGGCCAAACATGTATGTGAAGATGAGCAAAGTGAAGAAGAAGATGATGATGAAGAAGAAGATGGTGATGAGGTTGAATCCGATGAGCGCCCTTCATATGAAGACATGGCTCTCTTTGTCAAGAAGTTTAGCGCGGGAAAATTCAAGGGTAGGTTTCAAAAGAAGAAAGTAAGAAAATGCTACAACTATGAAGAAACCAACCACTTCTCCAATGAGTGTCCTTATGAGAAGAGAGAAGATAAACCAAGGTTTCCCAAGACCTTTCCCAAGAAGAAGATGCCAAATCCTTTGAACTCCAAGCTCAAGAAGAGAGATGGGAAAGCAATGGTTGCTCAAGAAGAATCCGATCCAGATGATGTTAGTGGTGTTGCCAGAGTTGCTCAAGATTCTCAAAATACATTGAGGCTAGTCAACAAGAGTGGTGAAGTTGTCACCTACAACTACATGAAATATTACAAGGGAAACGCTCACAAGTGCCTCATGGCGAAGGTCGTGGTAGAAGATGGAGAGGACCAATACTCTCTTGACAAGGTCAAGGTAACCCCACGATCAAACCATCCTCTTTTCACTCCTACTTCTAGTGATGAGTATCTTGATGCAGAGGATAGTTATGAGGATGATGATATAAATGATCCTATGCTTGCTAAATTAAATAAGTTCATGTGCTCCCTTAAAGGAAAGAAGCTCACTATGTTTCGTATGCTTATTGAGATGGTGGGTAAGCACACCATTTCCATTAAGGAACTCGAAACCCTCGTCACCGAGGAAAAGGAAAAATATGAAATCCTTGAGCGGAAAGTCCAATATGAGGAAGCACGAAATGATGAACTATGCTTAAAAATTGGTGCAAACATTGATGTTCATACTAGGGATCTTGCCTCCTTGAAAAAGGCTATCAACTCTTGCGAAGAGTTGATGAATGATAAAAGTAAGCTTGTAAAGTCTAATGCTTCTCTCTCTAAGGATTGTGAGCTCCTATCCATGTCCCTCAAGACCAAGGAAGAAGATCTCACCCTCCTTACAAAGAGTTTTGAGACACTCAAGCTTACTTATCTTGAAACTCTAGCCAAGGCTTACCCTTCTCCTATTATCAATGTTGATGCTTGTACTACTAACTCTAGTAGTGATCTAGTGTCTATTCTTGAGGAGAATCGCTTTCTCAAAGCATATATTGAGAAAGGACTCATGACATGTGCTCAAGGGCAAAAGAACCTTAATGAGGTGTTGAGACAACACAATGAGGTGTTTGCCAAAGAGGGACTTGGGTTTGACCCAAGCACAAGCAAGAAGAAGACGTCCTCTCAAAAGTGCACCACTCCGTTAAAAGAAACTTTTGTACGAGAAGGGCACAAGGAGAAAGGTAAGGTTGTTAGTGGGAAGGCCATAAGGGGCATGCCTACTCTCAACAAGCCAAAAGTGTTTATGCCTCCATCCTATGTACTTCGTAAGACTAAGGATGGAGAAGTTTTTGCTAAATTTGTTGGTCCTCGAAATGCATTTAGGTTTTATGCTATTTGGGTCCCTAAGACCCTTGTGACTAACCTGAGAGGTCCCATTACAAAATGGGTGCCTCTAACCAAGCCATAATTGTGTGTAGGTTGCTTTCTCCGGTGGAGTAAAATGGGTGATTGACAGTGGATGTACCAATCATATGACCGGAGATAGCAAGTTGCTCTATGATTTCATGGAAGCTATTCAACCATTTATGAGCATTATGTTTTGTGGAGGTTCAAAAGGACAGGTACTCGGATTGGGCAAAGTGGCCATCACAAATGACATGTCTCTTGCAAATGTGATGCTTGTCCAATCCCTCAAATACCATTTCCTTTCTGTTCGCCAATTGGCTTCTGTTGGTTATGATACACTCTTTGGACTAACGGATGTGAAAGTCTTTAAGAGAGATACTCTTGAAGTGGCCTTTGTTGGAGAGTTGGATGGCAACCTTTACACGGTTGATTTCTCAAAAGAGAGCACATTCCATGCAACTTGTCTAATGGCCAAGGCCGACAAGGGGTGGCTATGGCATCGCCGGCTAGCCCATGTCGGCATGAGAAATCTTCAAGATCTCTTAAAGGGTAATCACATCCTTGGACTAAAAAATGTCTCTTTTGAGAAAGATCGTGTGTGTAGTGCATGCATAGCCGGGAAGCGACATCAATCAAAGCACCCACCCAAGAATATTGTATCTACTTCAAGGCCTTTGGAGCTCCTTCATGTGGATCTCTTTGGGCCTCCTTCGTGGGATAGTCTTGGTGGAAAAAAATATGGACTTGTCATTGTGGATGATTACTCAAGGTATACATGGGTCTTCTTCCTCAAATCCAAGGACGAGACGAAGATCACCTTCATTGACTTTGCAAAGCAAGCACAACGCAAGTTTGACAAAGAAATTCCGGCAATAAGAAGTGATAATGGATCCGAGTTCAAGAACTACACCTTGGAAGAGTTCCTTAGTGATGAAGGGATTGAACATCAATATTCAGCTCCATACACTCCCCAACAAAATGGTGTTGCAGAAAGGAAGAATCGCACTCTTGTGGAGATGGCAAGGTCCATGTTGGATGAATACAAGTGGCCACATAGTTTTTGGGCCGAGGCCGTCAACACTGCATGTCATGCATCAAACCGGATCTTCCTCCACACGATATTGGAAAAGACTCCATATGAGCTCCTAACCGGGAACAAGCCTAACGTCAAGTACTTTCATGTATTTGGGTGTAAATGCTTCATCCTCAACAAAAGAGAGCGGTTAGGAAAATTTCAATCTAAAACCATTGAGGGCATATTTGTTGGCTATGGATCAAACTCTCACGCCTATAGAGTCTACAACAAATCCAATGGATGTGTCGTAGAAACTAGTGACATGGTGTTTGATGAATTTAATGGCTCCCATGGGGAGCAAGTTGATCTAAATGATGTAGGTGAAGAAGATTCTTCTCAAGATATCTTGACAATGGGTGTTGGTGCACTTCTTCCAATGGAACAAGAACCTCATGATGATGAAGAAGAAGATGAAGGCCTCACACACCATCAAACTACTTCAACACCCATACCACCACAAGCCCCTATTACTCAATCAATGCCCATAGTCCAAGTACAAGATGATGATCAAGCTCCTCTTCATGATAATCATCAAGAACAAGATCTTCCTCAAGGGCAAGAACAAGAAAGTGCAATCATTGACAATGAACCTCAACAAATGCAAGAAGAAGAAGAAGAAGAAGATTTTCCACCACACATTAATGATCCATATGTAGAGGACGTGGATGATGGACATGAAGTTGAACCTCGCGAAATCTTAACCTCCATCATGCCTCGAGTGGCCGGTCGTGTTGATGTTGATAAGATCCTCACCGGCATATCGGAAGGTAGAGTCACTCGTAAACAATTGACAAACTTTTGTGCTCACTTCTCTTTTGTGTCTAGTGTTGAGCCTCTCAAGGTACAAGATGCGCTGATAGACAACGATTGGCGCATTGCTATGCAAGAAGAGTTGAATAGTTTTGAGCGCAATCAAGTGTGGTCATTAGTCAAGAGGCCAACTACAGAACACAACGTCATTGGTACAAAGTGGATTTTCAAGAACAAGCAAGATGAGAATGGTGTAATCATCCGCAACAAGGCAAGGTTAGTGGCATAAGGGTACTCACAAGTTGAAGGTTTGGACTTTGGTGAGACCTTTGCCCCTGTTGCCCGTCTTGAATCCATTCGCATCTTACTTGCTTATGCTTCTTTCAATGGCTTTACATTACATCAAATGGATGTGAAGAGTGCTTTTCTTAACGGCCCTATACAAGAAGAAGTATATGTATCACAACCACCTGGGTTTGTTGACCCCGATCACAAAGACTATGTGTATAAACTTCATAAGGCGTTCTATGGCCTCAAACAAGCACCTCGTGCTTGGTATGATCATCTTAAGAAGTTTTTACTCGATGATGGCTTTGTGAGAGGGGTGATCGATCCCACTCTTTTTACTAAGAGGGACAAAGGTGATTTGATCCTATGCCAAATCTATGTAGATGATATCATTTTTGGTTCTCCTAACATTCATTTATGCAAGAAGTTTGCGGCATCTACGACCAAGAATTTTGAAATGTCACTCAATGCGGATTTGAAGTTCTTCCTCGGATTTCAAATTCAACAATTTCAAGAAGGAATTTTCTTGTCTCAAGAAAAATACCTCAAGGATATCCTAGAAAAATTTGGCATGACTGATGCCAGCCCATGTAAGACACCCATGCCAACCAAAATTGTACTCACTGAAGACTCAAAAGGTATCCCTTTTGACCCATCTAAATACCGCTCTATGATTGGTTCATTGCTTTATCTTTGTGCATCTAGACCAGACATCATGTTTAGTGTATGCATGTGTGCTAGATTTCAAGCTTCCCCTAGGGAAAGCCATCATAAGGCGGTTAAGCATATTCTTAGATACCTTGTTCACACCCCAAAGTTGGGTCTATGGTACCCCAAGGATGCTAAGTTTGATCTCATTGGGTACACGGATGCGGATTGGGCTGGAGACAAAGTGGATCGTAAGTCCACCTCCGGTGCATGTCAATTTCTTGGAGGCTCCTTGGTAAGTTGGTCCTCGAAGAAGCAAAATTGTGTTGCCCTCTCCACAGCCGAAGCTGAATATATTGCAACCGCCAGTTGTGCAACTCAGTTATTATGGATGAGGCAAACTTTGAAGGATTATGATATCACCTATAGACATGTGCCTCTTCTATGTGATAATGAAAGTGCCATTAATATTGCTGAGAACCCCAAAGATCATACCCGCACCAAGCACATTGACATTAGGTACTACTTCTTGAGAGATCATGTGGTGAAGGGTGATATTGACATTGCTCATGTTGGCACAGATATGCAACTTCCAGATATTTTCACCAAGCCATTGGATGAAGCAAGGTTTTGTCAACTTAGGCATGAACTTGGTATCTTGGAGCTTGACAACATTATGTGAAATCTAGTACCCATTCATACTCAAACTTATGTCTTGTCTTGATGTAGGCATATATTTAGGGGGAGACACTCAATTCATGAGCACTCTCACCTTATATAATGCATAAATAGAACAAACACTCTCAAAGTTATCATAGTTTTCGAACTAGGGTACTTTAACATGATGGAGTCGTGACCATGTGCTCAAAGTTTACATCTTTGCGGTACTATGTTCCATATGCTCAAACATGGTGACCTCGGTCACCGCTTGTACAATGCTTGTATGGACCTTTCTTTCTTAAATAATGTTTGGATTGTTAATGCATCTTAGTATGGCCTTAGATGTCTCAGGTTTCTCCCCTATTAGTCTCATGTAAACTCCTTGGCGGAGTCTATATCAAATTATACCTGTTGGCCCCCTCCTTCACATCTTTCCCTTGCCCTGGTCTTCTATACAGTGGCCGGACATCTAGGCCTCAGCCGGACATCCGGGCCCTGGGAAAAATACCTTGCCACTCAAAAAAAGATCATCAACCAATTACAGTGGCCGGACATCCGGGCCCCAGCCGGACATCCGGGACCTGTACCCATGTTGCCGCTTTCCTCTCGCCGGATATCCGGGGTTACTCCCGGATGTCCGGCCCATTGGCACTGCGTCTTCTGCTCTCTGTTTCCACTCGCCGGATATCCGGGCTTAATCCTGGATGTCCGGCCCGTCGCCCGCAGTCGCATATGCCTGGGGAGGGGTGTGGGATTTGGGGGCAGTTCATCACTTCTTTCGTTCCTCTCCTCATCTCCCCTCACAGCCGCCGCCGCCGCCGGGCCATCACTCCGGTGCTGCCCCGGCCATCTCCACCGACCTCCGGCCCCGATCGCCTGCTCACGGACACTTCTCCTCCCGATCTACGATTCTATCCAATCCATTTCTTGGGTTGTTGTGTGAATCCCTCGGGAGGGACCGGTGTATCGTGGGATTCACCGCCGGAGTTCTTCATGGCTCGCACCAAGAACTATGGTCCCAAGCGTCCCGAGGTGTCTTCTCGGGGTAAGATTGCTATCTCTCTTCTTTTTCCTCTTGCCAGTGACCAAAAATCTGATTAGGGTTACTTTAGTCTTCATGTACATCCTGCCATATCTATCCTCTCACATTTTTTTACTATATACCTAAGGCCACAATCACCTCTATATGTACTCAGCTACTCAACTTAACCATGAGCATGTAATTTTTTTTTGATCTACCATTTGGACTTGTCCTATGGTCATAATAAAAAAACCATCCCACGGTTCAATTTGGCGTATCCTTGTTCATATCCTTTGGCTTCTCCTTATTGAAATCTGTTCATTATCCATTCCAGTTGATCGCCGTCAAGGCTCAACCGTCTCCGATGAGCATGCTCGGCCTAAGAAGAAGAAGACCACCACCAAGAAGAAGAAGCGGGCACCTTCCACTAGTCCGTCGGCCTCGGATCCCGATGATGCGGACTATGTTGGAGAGGAAGAGGATGTTAGTGCACCAAGACAGTCTGTTGGACAGTCCAAGCCCGGTACTAGGAGGGCGCCGGTGCCTCAAGTTCGAGGTTCTGCTATGCCCATTCCCCATGGTCGTCGCATCTCCATGGAGCTTCCTGACAGTGGAGGTCGCCACACTCACGACTTCACAACTGTGGGGGCGGGGCAATATCTTCAGTTCCGTCGAGATGTCAACCAATATTAGATGGTGGCTGATGCCGAAGATCCTCGGTTCCAGACTCGTATGTAGCAGGATCTCTATTCCAGTTTTGTCCATGGGCGTGGCCTTGCTCCTCACTCATACTTGGATCTCAACTTCCTACGTGATAATCCTGCCATGTTCCCTAACGATCCGGTCAAGATCATTGATGACATGACTCTTGGTCCCGGAATGACCTTCAGGTGTGATTGGAGTGATGCTGCCACCCTACAGTTCTATGCCACCTGTTTCTTTGGTCCAGACAACACTCTCACTTGGATGACCGACGACACCACACTGAGCATCACCTATGACAGGTTTGTTCAGATTTTGGGTGTCTCCGGTATTGGCCATTGCATCCACAGTATGGATCCAGAGTACAAGCCCAAAGGAATTGATGCTTGCTTGCCCCTTGTAAAACCTCCCTCTCAGCTCACTGATGAAGAAAAAGCATATCCAGTCAACGAGGTATCCATCTTTCATGCTCCTTTCTTCATCCTCTATCAGTGTGTGCTTCGCACTCTCTACCCTAAGAAGGGAGATCGATCGAGGGCTCGCAACTATTGCATTGACTTGATGGTTCGTATGCATGAGAAACCCACTGAGCCTCTGGACACAGCCAACTTTATTTGGCATGAGATCCGTCTTTGTAGTTTCATTCAGACGCGCCAGTTCCATCATGCTCCATTTATTCAGGCTCTGATTGATCACACTGCTCCCTTTGAGGTGGTTAAGCCAACTGTGCACTCCATTTGGAAGCCTCCTCCTCATATGCGCGTGGGAGCTTCTACTTCTCCTCAGCCTGGGAGGTCTGTTGGTGGGCGGACAGCTGCTCCTACTCAGCCCACTGGTTCTTCTGTTCCATCTTACTCGACCGCTCCTCGTGGCCAGTTTGCATCATTCTTGGGTAAGGCTCAATCTGCTATCATGAAGGCGATCACTTTCAGCTGCCAACAGAATCATGATGTTCAGAAGCGTCTAGTTATCTCCAAGAATCAGCTAAAACAGCGCCTCCGTGACCGTGGGAGTTCCGTTAGTGATGATGATCCTCTTCCCGCAGCTCCATCCTCGTCCACTTTCGGCTTTCCATCTCGTGCTGAGTACCCCCGAGTTCTTTGATGATGATGATGACATCCGCCAGAAGTGATTGAGCCTGTTTAGTTCTTCGCCCCTTTTTTACTTGTTGCTGTCAAAGGGGGAGAAGTAGTATCTTAGTAATATGGTCATGCTATGAGATGTTATTCCAACCTTATGCTGCTACCTATGGTACTTGTTCGTCTGAGACTATGTTATGTTAATGTGTGGCCATGAAATGTTCTCAGTCTATCTGATGAGTTATGATGATTTCATATGTGCTTGTCTCTCACTTTTGTATCTCTTTGTGTTACATATGCTACCATACGAATTTTTGTGTTGGTCATTCTAATATACTCATCGCATGCACACAATGAGGGGGAGCTAAAAGCAAATTGTAACTATTCTGTATCCTTTTTGCTCTCGTGATTGTCATTGCTAAGATTATTAATTACATTTATGATACTACATGTATGATTGTCATCAACAAACAAAAAGGGGGAGATTGAAAGTGCAATCATGCCCTTATATTATGTTTTGATGTTAATGACAATCTACATGTAGGGGACTAACAATGGTTGTCAAGTGAATCTCAGGTGTTGGTCCCCGGTTCGTCAAATTGTGTGTGGATCAAGAGCATACGAAGTGGGTTCTCTCAAGGATGAAGTGTTAAAATGATGTACATTTTGTTTCCTTGAGTATAGGATCCCGCACTATTAAGAGGGGATCGATTGGGTTCGTAACAGACTTGCTCGAGTCAAAAAATACTCATTTCCATAGTTCTTTTAATCCCCTCTTTACTTCTAATCTTTCTGTCTCTGGGAGTGCGGGATGTTCGGCCTGCTCCCTGGATATCCGGGCCTCTCGCCGGATATCCGGGCCTAGCCATTCCAGAATGCACTTTTGTGCAGTGTTGCTGTCGGATGTCCGACCCTCTATGCCGGATGTCCGGGCTCCCAGTGCTCGCCGGATGTCCGGGCTCCTTGGCGGATATCCGGGCATAGGTGTCCAGAAGACGTTTTTATGGTGGGCTGCGCGCCGGATGTCCAGCCACCCGCCGGATGTCCGGGCCTTCCTGTTATGCCGGATGTCCGGGCTTGACCCCCGGATGTCCGGCCCCTCTGTTTCCTGCTCTGTTTTCTGCCTTGCTCTTTAAGTGGCTTGCCAGGCCGGATGTCCGGCCCCTAGCCCAGATGTCCGGCCTGCCCGTTCACTTGCACTACAACGGCCATATTTGAGCTCACACTATATATAGCCCTTCTCCCCCATGGGAGAGGGTTGACCATTCACTCTTGAAAAACCCTAGAACACATCTCACTCTCTCTCTTACACCTCCACACCAAATCTTAGATCCCCAAGGGATTTGAGAGCATTCGAGAGAAGTTTTTTTTGAAACTTGACAGTAGGGGGAGAACCCCTACTGTTTTTCATATATCTATATAAATGGGATGTTTACATAGACATATCAACCATTTTACAAGGTGCATCTTTTTCACCTAGTGTGCAGCTAGGGAGCTCTACTACAGTGTAAGTTTTGGTTATACAATAGAGTTACAAAAGGTGATAAAGGCAGCTCTATGGGCTGCTTTAACTCTATGTTGAAGAAGCTGGAGATCCTCTTTGAATCATGTCAACCAGCCCCCCACCGTCGGAGCCACTCCTCTGAAATATTTGTTGTTTCTCTCTTTCCAAATGCTCCAAGCCGAGGTGAGGAATGTTTCAAAGAAGAAAGGGTTCGGCCAAGCGTCTTTTGTTGTTTGAAGGAGATCGAGGCGGTTGTCAAAGGGTGCCCAAACTATGTGGAGTTTCGCCCAGCAGCTTTGGCTGAACGAGCAAGTGAAGATCATGTGGTCAACTGTTTCCTCGACGTGTTGCTCACACAGTATGCAATCAAAGTTATTCCCGATGTTATAATGCCTCCTTTTGAGCATATTGCGTGTGTTGAGCCTGTCAAGGAAGAGCAGCCAGCCGAACACTTTGATTTTCATAGTACATCTCGATTTCCATAGATGATTGAAAGCATGGTGCGCCTCCCCGTCCCTGAAGTAGTTTTTATAGTAGTCCTTTGGCTGGTAGTACGCCAACCCCCATGAGTAATGCCATACATCATGTAGTGAGGTCGAGGGGGAAATCCAATGTGGAGAGGAGTTCATATCTTGGATTTCTTCAAGCGCCTGCGACGAGACAGGTAGGTGAAAGGTTTCATGCAGATCCGTACTATTCATTGCCTCAGCCACAGAAAGATCTTCATGAATGGCAAATCAAAAAGCACGAGGGTGAGATATTTGTAGGATTTCCTGCTTCCACAGATCTTTCCAAAAGAGCGTCGTCTTGCCGTCAACCACCTGAACACATGTGATTCCGCGGAAAATGGGGGTGAGTTTTAAGATGTCTTTCCACCAGAACGAGCCAACAGTGTCCACCGCATGAGGTATTTTGTCCACGTAATGATTGTCCCAAACGAGATTCACCCAGGGAATATCCAGTTTGTTGAAGAACTTTTGCCGGAATTTTAGCAGCAGAGCTTCATTATGTATCTTTAAGTTGATCACTCCAAGCCCTCCATTTTTCTTGGGTCGACAGACCAAATTCCAAGCAGCCAGCGAGTTACATTTGTCCCCTTGTTCTGTTTTCTTAGTCCAAAGGCATCGACGTCTGATTTTATCAAGGATCTCAATGAGTTTAGGAGGGAACTTGAGCATGCACATGGCAAACACGAGGAGCGATGTAACCGACGCATTTAACCAAGCAAGCTTGCCTCCATACGACATGAGAGCAATTGTGGACGTGAGCTGTCTTTCTAATCTACAGACCAGAGGCATGAGCTCTTGTACAGAGGGTTTTGTTGTGCCTAATGGGAGGCCAAGGTAGGTGAATGGCATAGAGCCAATTGCACATCCGAAAACTCTTGCCAAATTGTTTGTAGCTTCCAAGTCCAGGTTGATTGGTATTAACGTGGATTTATGGAAGTTGATCTTAAGCCCAATAGAGGAGGCATAGTCCGAGAGGAGTTTCTTGATTAATGTGGCTTGTTGGGTGCATGCGGGAAGAACAATGAGTGTATCGCCCGCATATTGAAGGACGGGATAGTCAGTTTGTCCTTTGCAAGGGAAAGGGAGATGGATCCTGCCTTGTCTGAACATGTCATTAACTGCAGCCTGGAGCAACTCAGCCGCGAGAACAAAGATGAGTGGGGATAGTGGGTCACCTTGCCTAACCCCACACTTACAGAGGAACTGACAGCCCGGTACTCCATTTAGAAGAACTGAGGATCGACCAGAGGAAAAGAGGTAGTTAATCCAACCAATCCATCGATCGTTGAACCCCATATGCCGCATTATATTGATCATGGGCTCGTGAGCAATCGTGTCAAACGCTTTTGCAAAGTCTAGCTTAAGCAGAACTATCTTTTTGCCCGAAGTGTGACATAGGTGAATATACTGACAGGCCCACGCCAGACAGTCTTGGATGGTCCGTCCTTTAAGAAATCCGTATTGATTATGGTGAACCAGTTGAAGGATAACCCGTTGGAGGCGGTTAGCGAGAAATTTCGTGATCAACTTTAGGCAGCAGTTAAGAAGGGTGATCGGTCTGTAATCATTTACTAACTCGGGTCAATTGACCTTGGGTATTAGTGTAATGAGACCGTCGTTGATGCTAGTGATATCCAGAGTGCCTTGATGGAATTGGGAGCAAAGTGCATAGAAGTCATGTTTAATAATGGGCCAGCATGCTTTAAGAAAGGCTCCGCTAAATCCATCAGGGCCAGGGGCGCGATCAGGGGGCATTTCTTTTACAATACCATCAATTTCTTCCTCGGTGAACGGATCAGTAAGATGATCAAGGTTATAGGCACGCGGAATGATTGCAGGCAAGTCGAATTTCATATCACATGAGGCTGTAGTACCTAACCTGGATTTATAAGTGGAGTGAAGGAGTGCCTCTTTGCCAGGGTGATCTTCGACTAAGCTACCATCATCAGTTCGAAAAGAAGCAATGTTGTTCTTTCGAAACCTTTCAGTGGCAATGGCTTGGAAAAAATTGGTATTCTCATCTCCAAACTTGACCCAATGGATGGTGTAACGTTTTTTCCAATATAGCTTCTGATATTTGAGCAGTTTGAGTAGATGAGCTTTGAGGATGGTTCTGAAGTTAGATTCAGGAATTGTGAGGCATCGCTTGTTTTCTAACTCATCTAAATCAGCTAGGACCTCGTTACAGTTACTGATCGCAATGGATAGCTTGGAGATGTGCTTACTCCAAATTTTGAGCGCGTGTCTGAGGGCCTTAAACTTGTGGGCTAGTGTGACCGCAACATTTTTGTTAAAGACAGGTTTATTCCAAACCTCTTGAATGATATCCATGAACCCAGGGTGCAAAATCCAGTAGGATTCGAATCTAAAGAGTTTGCTGCGGGGGATAGTAGTTTCAATAGTTACCACGCAAGGAATATGGCCAGAAACAGGTTTGCCAAGTGGTTTAACCAGGGTTTTAGGATACGTGTTGGTCCAGTGTAGTGAAGTAAGAAACCAATCAATTTTTTCGAGCAGGGGGTCAAGTTGCATATTGCTCCATGTGTACGTTCTGCCTTGAACCGGAATTTCAATTAGTTGCTGTTTGCGGATGATATCGTTGAATGTAATCATATCATTTAAGTTCCCACCCGGCTTGTTACGGTTATCAGGGGCCCGCATATAGTTGAAATCACCAAGAAGAAGCCAGTCTTGTCCATTAGGGATGTGGACATCGTATAAACAAGTAGTGAATGCCTCACGATCGTCCCCCGAACAAGGACCATAAATATTGACAAGAGACCACGATTGCGAAGACTTTGTGCTGACAAAACTAACAGTAAGCGCAAAAACATCAGCAAATACGATGCTACCCGTGAATACAACGCTTTTCCACATAGTAAGAAGACCTCCCGAAGCACCACGTGAGGGGACAAAAGCATAACGATAAATTTTTTTAGGGAAGCAAGTTTTAATAAACGCAAAAGAGACATCAGGCATTTTGGTCTCCTGGAAACAAACGACCGCACAACCGCTAGAGATAATCGCATTAGTAAGGGCTAACTGTTTCTTCTCTGAGTTTAACCCTCTGACATTCCAGGATAGCACATTCCAACAGCACAGATGAGGCATAAGGACCAAATAGATTACTCAGAAGTTGAAGTAGCCGACTCCCCTTGCATATCATCATGCGGTGGTGCAGCCGAGGGAGCAGCCAGTAAAGCTTCAGAGGAGATCTCACTCTCGGGGATCGCACAGTGGTTGACACCAATTGCTTGCAGAGTGGCAATAGGCGTGGGTGGAGGGATGTCACCAGCAGAGCCAGAGGAGCCAATAGAGGGAATAAAACGAGGCTGTACCTTGGAGGTGCTGGCACGTACATCCTTAACAGCCTGAGATTTGAAGCCATCATATTTGTTGGAGCGTTGACTGCGCCTGACAGCTGTAGTGGAGATCGGAGCCGTTGCCTTGGGGCATCTGGCCCTTGGGTTGGGGACAGGTGGTGCAGGAAGCAATGCAGAAGAGGAATTCTGAATCTCATCAGTAGCGGGCACCAAAGTGTCAGTAGGGATTTCCTCAATGACAACCGACGAGATAACAGAAGGCTGAAGCTGACGTTCTGGAGTATCAGTGCTTAGCACCGCACTGTCAGTCGGGAGTTCCTCAATAATCACAAACGAAATAGCTGCAGGGGTTGGGGTAATAGACTGAGCCTGAGAGAAATTGAGACCCTCGGAGTCAACTATAACTCTGACAGAGATAGAAGTAGAAGCATTCCTCATACCATATCCCTGCTGCCAAGGCCCAATAGAAGCAATAGCTGGTCGCAAGGCCTGAAAAATGAAGTTGTTGAGACGCTGTCGAGGTATTGGTTCATTCATAAGGACCGACAGCAGCTCTTCTCCTTGAGCAGACAGACCAAAGCGGATACCATGGGAATGTAAATCCACTGTGACAGTTAGGGATTCAGAAGGATCCTCCCTGGTAACCACACTCACATTTGGATCAGATAGCGCCACCAGAGCCACATTCAGATCAGGCAAAACCTCAGCCTCATCCTGGGAGGAACCAGAGTTGTCAGACACAGTAATGGAGTCATTCCAGGCCTGGAAAGCATTATCAGTGATCTAATTTTCAGGTACAATGCCGTGCTGGACTGTCAGACCCTGGGCTGCAAGCCAAGTTTGATAGTTGACAAGGTGGGGAGGCATTGGAGGAAGTTGAACAGGTTGTGGAGGGGGTCATGCTCCCCACCCACCTTGATCTTGGAGCACCTGAACATCCTCTTGACCTGCACCTTGACCTGCATTGTTTTTCGTAGCTGGTGCCCTATTCTGTACCAGCCAATTGTGTACCTGTTGCTGGTACAATTGTTCTGCAGTAAGATCGGGCCCAAACAAAGGATGGGGATTGCCATCGAGTGGCGGCAGTTCCTCCCCAGGCGGCAGCACTTCTGGAAGGAGGCCATTGAAGTCATTACTGCGCAAGATCGTCACCTGAACGGTCCAACAATCCCGGGCTCCCCCAAGTTGCCAAACCACAAAGCTTTTGCGGATTAACTTCAGACGGATCACCCTAGCTTTAAGCAGTACGAAACGAAGGTCCTGCCGCGGGTTATACCAGGAAACTAGAGAACCATACCCTCCCAGAGCCTTAGTGATGTAATAGTCAGTTTGATAATCATAGGGAAACCCAAAAAACATCAACCAAACTTCTGGCCCAAATGAAGTGGTGCGTCTATTGAGTGCTTCATTGTGTGGGACAAAAGTGACCAGCAGATCTTCTTCTTCTAACTCGATAGGTGTGTTAACTGCCGTATCCCTCATGAAAGAATCAGTAAACCCAAAGATCCCAATCCCAAACGGGTGATCACTGACCTCTATGGTGAACAGTTGGGACTCATGCAGCAAAGCTGTGATCTGTCCGCGGATGGCAGAGCAGGGATGAAGAGGGACGTAGTGGCTGGTCTCTGCAATCGCCAGGAACTCGTGGCTGAGCGGCGCAATGGGACCGACAACCATGCCACTGCGAACCAAGCGGTCCGCCGGGCCGGGCTCGACGGCAAACCCCGGCGGAAGGAAGGGGACTGGATTCAGAGGGTAGTTGGCCATGGTCAAGCGTCGCGAGGGAGGGAGTGATTGTAGGGGCGATGGGACAGGGCAGAGCGGGGGGTTTTGTGTTTTCGAGGTGGAAGACGGAGCGTGAGGGGGTGAGCGGGCCGGCTGAACTTTTACAACCCACCTCCATTTGTTCTGAAATTTCAGCCGACGACAAGATTGCTCCACATGTCGATAGAATCCGCAAACAGCACAACGAATGGACGGCTGAGATCTGAGCACGGGCTACGGGGCAGGAGGGGATTGTCCCGAAGATCCGGCCGAATTGATCGCAGTTTTACCAATTAAAGGAAGTTGCCCATTATTTTGTGATTTGATGGCATGCTTGGGGCAGTCGATGGCACAATGAGCCGGACCGGAGCAGTTAATGCAAATGAGCTTACCGTGGCAATTAATCCGGCTGTGCCCCCATTGTAGGCATTTAGAGCATAATGCAGCCCAATTCGCCACCAAATCCTCAATTTCCTTCTGTGTGTATTGGGCCTGGGCAAGATCCGCTTTGTGTTGGGCTTTAAGCGTAGGAGGCCAAGTCACATGAGGAGGTGCGTACCTAAAGGCCGAATTTAAAAAACAGAGAGGCAGCGGGGCATATGGCACGGTAAGAGGACATTTGAATGTACCTAATAGAAGGTAGTTAATGTCTTGATTCTCCTCAGACTTCACTTGGGACAGGTAATGATTCATTAAGGCAATATGATCAGAGGCCGGAGCAGAAGCAATGCCCGAAATGTCGCAAGGAGGAATTGAAGGAATATGAGTTAGATTCTGGATTTGCACCGACGGTCCCGAGGATGAAGAAGCTTCATGAGCATCCTTGTTTGAAAAATTCCAATTATACAAAGGAATAATTCCAAATTTACTAAGCTCCTTAGCAGAAGAATGATCAAGATGCTCCTTGTGAGATAAAAGATGCCAAGAAGGTTTGATAGCAATAGAACGCCTATCCACAACATCAATTAATTCTTGGTCCGCGTGCCATCGATTGTCAATTGTAAGGGTTTTTTCAAAACGACCATTGAACAAATGGAAGTGACAAACAAAATCAGGCCAAATACGATCTTTGAGCCCATATAAGAAGTGACCCACTTTGTTATTGGCAACCGAGAAACGAAATGAACGTTGAGTGATCGGGATCACATTCGAGAGAAGTGGTCCAATCAATTGATAGATCCACTCCTTCTCCATCTTTGCACCAAAGGAATTTGTGATTTGAGCAAGTCTTGAGCTTTTCCCCATTGATCTTGTTACTCTTGGAGGTTGGAGACTCCTAGGCGGTAGGAGTCTTTCGGAGAGGAATCGAGCTTTGTGATTACCCCCGAAAAGTTTGTGAGGGTTTGGAGACCACCCCAAGGTCTACCACTAGTGGTTGAGAAACGCCTTCATGGTGTTGTCTCAAAGGGAGAATAGGGTGAGCCTTCGTGGCGTTGATGTGCCTTCGTGGTAACATCCACCTCTCTAACGGTGACGTAGCTTCCTTCCAAGGAAGTGAACACTGGCATACATCCTCGTCTCCCGGAGTTGCGATTATCCCTAACCCTAACTCTCTACTTGTGGTTACTTGTCTCTTAGCACTTACTTCATCACTTTGTATTTTCCTAGTTACTACTTGTGTTACCTGCTTAGTACTTAGTACTTCACTTGCAATTGTTAGGCTCACTTCCTTAGTACTTAGTACTTAGTACCTGCTTACCCCTAAAAATTGTTAAGTAACAATTAAAATTTGTAGTTATACCTATTCACCCCCCCTCTAGGTCCATCTCGATCCTTTCAGTATCCCCATTGAGGTGTGGAAAGGTCTCGGGGACATAGCGATAGTATGGCTAACCAAGCTTTTCAACCACATTTTTCAGTCAAACAAGATGCCAGAAGAATGGAGGCAGAGTATATTCATACCAATCTTCAAGAACAAGGGGGATGTTCAGAGTTGTACTAATTACCGTGGAATTAAGCTGATGAGCCATACAGTGAAGCAATGGGAGAGAGTCACTTAGGACCGTTTAAGAAAAATGACAAGCGTGACCAAAAATCAATTTGATTTCATGTCTGGGAGGTCGATCATGGAAGCCATTTTCTTGGTACGACAACTTATGGAGAGATATATGGAGCAAAAGAAGGACTTCCATATGGTGTTCATTGACTTGGAGAAGGCCTATGATAAGATACCACGGAATGTCATGTGGTGGGCCTTGGAGAAACACAAAGTCCCAGCAAAGTACATTACCCTCATCAAGGACATGTACGATAATGTTGTGACAAGTGTTCAAACAAGTGATGTCGACACTGATGACCTCCCGATTAAGATAGGACTGCATCAGGGGTCAGCTTTGAGCCCTTATCTTTTTGCATTGGTGATGGATGAGGTCACAAGGGATATACAAGGAGATATCCCATGGTGTATTCTCTTTGCGGATGATGTGGTGCTAGTTGACGATAGTCGTACGGGGGTAAATAGGAAGTTAGAGTTATGGAGACAAACCTTGGAATCAAAAGGGTTTAGGCTTAATAGAACTAAAACTGAGTACATGATGTGCAGTTTCAGTACTACTAGGTGTTAGGAGGAGGAGGTTAGCCTTGATGGCCAGGTGGTACCTCAGAAGGACACCTTTCGGTATTTGGGTCAATGCTGCAGGAGGACGGGGGTATTGATGAAGATGTGAACCATCGAATCAAATCCGGATGGATGAAGTGGCGCCAAGCTTATGGCATTCTCTGTGACAAGAGAGTGCCACAAAAGCTAAAAGGCAAGTTCTACAGGATGACGGTTCGACCCGCAATGTTGTATGGCGCTGAGTGTTCGTCGATTAAAAGGCGACATGTTCAACAGTTAGGTGTGGCGGAGATGCGTATGTTGAGATGGATGAGGGGCCACACGAGGAAGGATCGAGTCCGGAATGATGATATACGAGATAGAGTTGGGGTAGCACCAATTGAAGGGAAGCTTGTCCAACATCATCTGAGATGGTTTGGGCATATTTAGCACAGACCTCCAGAAGCTCCAGTGCATAGCGGACGGGTGATAACCCACAAGTATAGGGGATCGCAACAGTTTTCGATAAGTAAGAGTGTCGAACCCAACGAGGAGCTAAAGGTAGAACAAATATTCCCTCAAGTTCTATCGACCACCGATACAACTCTACGCACGCTTGACGTCCGCTTTACTTAGAACAAGTATGAAACTAGAAGTACTTTGTAGGTGTTGTTGGATAGGTTTGCAAGATAATAAAGAGTACGAAAATAAAATGTAGAGGCTGTTTAGATAAAGAAACAATAAAGTAAATATAGCGAGTGTGGAAAAGTGGTGGTAGGAGTTGCGAAATTACCCCTAAGCAATTGACTACTTTACTAGACCGATAGCAAGTATTATGTGGGAGAGGCCACTGCTAGCATGTCATCCCTGACTTGGAATTCTATGCACTTATGATTGGAACTATTAGCAAGCATCCGCAACTACTAATGTTCATTAAGGTAAAAACCAACCATAGCATTAAGGTATATTGGTCCCCCTTCAATCCCGTATGCATCAATTTCTATGCTAGGTTGAAGCTTCTGTCACTCTTGCCCTCCAATACATAGTACTATCAACATACAACTAACCCTAGGGTGTGATCCGCGCGCGCAATCATATGATGGGAACCAAAGGACAGCAACATAACCACAAGCAAATTAAATCAATCATAGCAATTCATCAACCACCGATAGGACAACGAAAATCTACTCAGACATCATAGGATGGCAACACAGCATTGGATAATAATATGAAGCATAAAGCACCATGTTCAAGTAGAGGGTACATCGGGTTGTGGGAGAGTGGACCGCTGTAGATAGAGGGGGGAAGGTGAAGGAGATGTTGGTGAAGATGGCGGAGGTGTTGGTGTAGATCGCGGTGATGATGATGATGATGGCCACGGCAGCGCTCCGGAGCCACCGGAAGAGAAGGGGAGAGGGGGCCCCTTTGTATTCTTCTTCCTTGACCTCCTCCCTAGATGGGAGAAGGGTTTCCCCTATGGTCCTTGGCCTCCATGGCATGGGAGGGGCGAGAGCCCCTCCGAGATTGGATCTGTCTCTCTGTCTCTCTCTCTGTTTCTGCGTTCTCTGATTCTTCCCTTTCACCGTTTCGTATATTCTCGGAGATCCGTAACTCCGATTGGGCTGAAATTTTGACACGATCTCTATCCAGATATTAGCTTTCTTGCAGCGAAAGAAGGGCATCAACCGCCTTACGGGTGGCCCATGAGGGTCAGGGGCGCGCCCTCTGCCTCGTGGCCACCTCGGGCACCGTCTCGCGTAAATTTTTCTTTCCAAAAATCATATATATTCCAAAAAAATCTCCGTCAGTTTTTATCCCGTTTGGACTCCGTTTGATATGGATATTCTGCGAAACAAAAACATGCAAAAAACAGGAACTAGCACTGGGCACTTGATCAATATGAAAGTTGAATAATATTGGCATGGAACAATCAAAAATTATAGATACGACGGAGACGTGTCGGCATCCCAAAGCTTAATTCCTGCTCGTCCTCGAGTAGGTAAATGATAAAAAAGATAATTTTTGATGTGGAATGCTACCTAGCATAATCTTGATCATATGTCTAATCATGGCATGAATATTAAGACACGAGTGATTCAAAGCAATAGTCTATCATTTGACATAAAACAATAATACTTCAAGCCTATTAATAAAGCAATCATGTCTTTTCAAAATAACATGGCCAAAGAAAGTTATCCCTACAAAATCATATAGTCTGGCTATGCTCCATCTTCACTACACAAAATACTCACATCATGCACAACCCCAATGACAAGCCGAGCAATTGGTTCATACTTTTTAACGCGCTTCATCATTTTCAACCTTCACGCAATACATGAGCGTGAGCCATGGACATAGCACTATAGGCGGAATAGAATAGTGGTTGTGGACAAGACAAAAAGGAGAAGGTAGTCTCACATCAACTAGGCGTATCAATGGGCTATGGAGATGCCCACTGAGGGAGTCCTGGATTAGGGGGTATCCGGACAGCCGGATTATATCCTTTGGCCGGACTATTGGACTATGAAGATACAAGATTGAAGACTTCGTCTCGTGTCCGGATGGGACTCTACTTGGCGTGGAAGGCAAGCTAGGCAATACAGATGTGTATATCTCCTCCTTTGTAACCGACCTTGTGTAACCCTAGCCCCCTCCGGTGTCTATATAAACCGGAGGGTTTTAGTCCGTAGGACAATATACAATCATACCATATGCTATGTTCTAGGGTTTAGCCTCTCCGATCTCGTGGTAGATCAAGTCTTGTAATACTCATATCATCAAGAATGAATCAAGCAGGACGTAGGGTTTTACCTTCATCAAGAGGGCCCGAACCTGGGTAAAACATCGTGTCCCCTGCCTCCTGTTACCATCCGCCTTAGACGCACAGTTCGGGACCCCCTACCCGAGATCCGCTGGTTTTGACACCGACATTGGTGCTTTCATTGAGAGTTCCTCTGTGACGTCGCCGTAAGGAAGGATGCCTCGTCTCGTTGTTAAAAGCAACATTACCGTCGAGGGAGTTCTGGCTGTCGGCCAAACTCCCCGGCTAGGCAGTTTCGTCATGACTGCCTGTTCGGCCGCTGCACCGACGATTACTTCTCGGGTCATCAAAAACAGCCTCCACATTGGCTCGGAATTTGCCGAGCAGATGGATCCAATGGAGCTCTCTTCCCTAAACAAACTCTTGGATCACATCGCCGCCTTGGGAGTCGCTACGGACTATGATCGGATTGGGCTTAAACCCGATCAAAGGGAGATTAACTCTCCATCGGTCAGCCATCACGTTGTGGTGGTGGAGGAACAATGCGGCAACTCTTCCTCTATTTTGAGGACTAACTATGTCCGGATTCCTGAGCTCTCCGAGCCGGATACCCGCTTAGGGGAGGACATCACCCAAGCCCTGAACTTAGAATCAGGCAGCGGGCCAGACTTATCGGGCAACACTCTGGAACCCGAACTTCCAAGATTGGAAACTCCTCGGGCCCCGGGTCTCAGATCGGGTAGGGGTTCGGACTCAAATTAACCCACCCACCCAGACATAAACGATCTTTCCCACATCAGGCAAGAGCCCCATGAAACAGTACATCATTATTGGGCCAGATTCCTCCTTGTGATGAACAAGGTTAAGGACTGTCGCGAGGAAGATGCAGTCTCACTTTTCTGCAATAATTGCATGGACAAGGGAATCCTTAACGCCTTAAGTCGCCGTGACATATCACGCTTCGCTGACTTGGTGTCCATAGTATGAAAGTACTGTGCGATGGAAAGCGCCTGGAAAACCGAAACGAAATTTTGGGATAATCCGGCTCCGAATATACACCCAGCCCGAAGTAAAAGAGTGCACTATCATAAGACACCCGAGCTAGTTGCAAAGAAACAAAAACCCTCTACAGGGCATGGAACCGTACTGGAGGGATGGCTTAACGGACCCTGCAAATTTCATAGTACATCTGATACAATACCAACGCACAGCCTTAGAGCATGTCGGGTACTCCGGCAGGTGGCCAAAAGTGGTGAGGATCTTCTTATCCCAAATGCCACAGAGCACCATCCCGTGGATAACAATACGGTGTTAACAGTCTTTGAGACCTTCGCGTCAAATAATAGGCGCAAGCGAACTCTCCGCAGCATGGCCGAAATCTGCCACCTAGCAGTAATAAAATCCATGGAGTGACACTAGGGGTGGAAACAAATCGGATGTGGATCGGATAGTGCTCTTACCACTTCCATTTTCATATTTTCAAAACGAATACGAATCCGAATACAGATGTTCTCGGATACGGATGCGGCTCGGATATTATTCGAATACGGATACGTATCGGATATTTTCTTGATTCGGAACGGATACGAATTATATCAACGTGTTGCTTAAGTAAATTAGTCGATAGCTATGTAACCTAAAATAATCAACTTGTGACATACAATAAGTCAATGATAAATAGGTTTATGAATAAATACTATTTTAATGCATAATAATTTATAAGTTTAATCATATAAAGAGTAAAATTTGACCACTTATTTGGCTTTTATTTTGGATAATTGGAATATTGGGCCTAGAATTTTTAAAAATACCACCCATAATCTTATTCGGATACGGATATATCCACTTCCATATCCATATTTGTGTCAAAATCTCCTACCATATTTTATTTTGTATTTGTTTAATAAATTCGGATACGGACAATTTCCATTTCCATTTTGGTTCAGATGCGGATGTTTCGGATACGAATAGGCATTTTCTCGAATACGAATATCGGATATTTCGAATTATCCGCTACCACTTTCCACCCCTAAGTGACACGACTATTACCTTCAATGCCAGTGATGAACCTAAATTTCGAACAGCCCGAGCACCAGCCGCACTGGTCCTCAGTCCAATTGTGGACGGCTTTCGACTCACCAAAGTACTCATGGATGGCGGCAGCGGATTAAACCTCATTTATGAGGAAACTCTTCAAAAAATGGAAATAGACTAGAACCGCATTGAGCAAAGTAGCACAACCTTCAGGGGAATCATACCCAGTCGGGAGGCATGATGTCCTGGGAAAATCACACTAGATGTGGTATTCGGTACGCCAGGGAACTATAGGTCCGAAGAAATTACATTTCAAGTGGGCCCATTCAGCAGTGGATACCACGCCCTTTTAGGACGTGAGGCGTTCACGATCTTCCAAGCCGTACCCCATTATGGGTACATGAAGCTCAAAATGCCCGGGCCCAACGGAATCATCACCCTCGCCAGTGATCCGGACACAGCACTCTGCGCTGAAAACAAAACAGCCGCACTGGCCCTCGAGGCATTATCCGAAGCCCTCTCGGCCGAGGAATTAACCACGCTACGCTCCACAGTGGACAGGGACGACGTGATACTCGATAAGAGATACAAGTCCACCTCTTTTAAACCAGCGGATGAAATAGTCAAATTCCAGGTCCACCCAACAGACCCTACAAAAACAGCCTCCATCGGGGCACAGTTAAACCCTGCCGTGGACGCCGCACTACGAGAGTTCCTGCGCGAGAATTGGGACATATTCGCCTGGCATCCCTCAGACATGCCAGGAATCCCACGCAGGCTGGCCGAGCATAGCCTCAATATCCTAAAGGGATTCAAGCCAGTTAAGCAAGCTCTTCGGCGTTTCTCCGAACCTAAGAGACAGGCCATGGGAGAGGAACTAGCCAAGTTATTGGAGGCCGGATTCATCAGAGAAATAAAACACCCGAACTGGCTAGCAAACCTGGTGATGGTACCAAAGAAGGATAAATCCTGGTGCCTTTGTGTCGATTTCAAGGACCTCAATAAAGCTTGCCCGAAGGATCCCTTCCCCCTCCCCTGCATCAATCAAATTATTGATGCTAC